>NW_014333672.1:430354-482246 GCF_000341935.2 Cephus cinctus | reverse complement strand
CAGGTAAGGTGTTGTATATCGATATCAACTCTTGGATGAAATTGGATCCAGGGATATTATAGAAAGCAATTGTGAATTTATATCCCACCGATGGAATACTAGGATAGTAACGACGATCTATGTTGTATGAGGTCAAGGAACGGCCGATGGGTCATGACCTTCCTTTAATTTACTAAACTCACCTTAACCTTCCCACGGTTCTTCGATATGAGTCCTGAAGCTGTATAAGAGAGACCTCTATAAGGTACAAACCCTCGGAGCCCTGTAACCCTAAAACCTATCTGTGCTATTCACTATCCTTCTTTCCATGTACTCTTAGAGCTGCAATAAAGTGAGAGAGAAACAGAATAAGTTACCAGTGGCTTGCACGAGTCTTAATTATTTATTGTTAATAACTTTTCATGACGTATAGACCCACCCGATCGTTAGTTGTTCGAATTTTTGAAATTCTTCGACTGTCAGATTGGCTGCTCTCTAATAACGGTCATTCAGAGCCATAGATACGCTCGATTAATCGCTCGTCACTCCCGCATCGCGAGTTTAATGACTCGTAATGTGGCTGCGCCAAGGAACGCGAGATTTATGCGAACAGGGGCAGGATCCGTGCCTCTCGCTGAATGTTCCCTCCGTCTCGTGTTCTTCTGGCAAGAGCGAAGGAACAGCCGGAACAGGTCTTAACTTCCCATAAATTCCTTCTTATTCTCTTATTCCTTCTTTTCCTCTTTCTTTTATTCGGCGTGTTTCGTTTTTGATCCTCATTTCCTTGTGTCGAATCGATGTCACGGGCCGGACACGCGTGTTCAAATAACTACGAAGAACGATTTAATGGAGATTACGTAATAAAGAACATTGTCTTATAACCATTTATCAAGGCATCTTTTTTTAATTACAAGCCAATGCTTCATCGACGGATTGAATTTGAGGTAATCAATTAACTGGACCGTACCTTGAAAGCAGTATTGTCTCCGGTTAATGATTCTTCGTCGAAGTCTTAACATCGCGTGATACAAAGTGATTTTCTTGTCAGGATTTTGCCAGCCATTCGCACGCTTCTCTCTCCTTACCAGTTCTCTATAATCTTTTTCTCGGGTAGACTGACGAGGAAATAATTGACGAAGGTCGTGAGAACGGGATAATCAATTTTTTTTTATCACGAGGACGCGTGCTTCTATCTTTTTTGAAATGTAGGAGCCATGTAATGGCGTCTAGTACGAGTGCTGCCGCCAAACGTAATCAAACGTAATAAATGAATGAAACGGTAAACTGATTTTCTTTAGTTTTATACATATATAATATGAAAAAGAAAATCTCACATTCAACATCCAAATAATGACCGTAGACGATGACTAAAGGGGCCGTTAAAAGAATACGTTGGGAATTATAAGAAGCAGAAGCTAGGAAGCGAGACGAAACGAAAGGGAAGATGTGTAAAGGAAGGAAGGAAGGAAGGAAGGAACGAGAGGTAGGAATGCCGTTCTCTTCTGGTTTTCTCAGTGCAAAACCTCATAATAATAATCGCCGGCTATTGCGTTTTAATCAGCCACGTAAAAAGGGCACTCGCACGCTTGTTGGTTTAATAAATTGGCGGTACGCATACGTGGCACATAAACAAATGAAGCCTCGGCCAAGAAGCCGTAATTACTCGAGCTCGTTACATAAGTCGTGCACTCATCCTCGTCCGTTCAATTCTTCCCCGTGGACACAGCGTAAGAGAAAGAGAGTAAGAGTCTTATATCAAACACAAGCCGCACCTCAACACGTATCACCGGTTTTGGCCATTCCGTTAATTCTTGTCACTCCGTCCGCGACGATTCTAGCAGAAGCAATTTTACGAATCGCCATTGTTATTCCAGTCCGCTCGAGACGTACCGCGCATGCGCAGACGTTAACGACCCCAGCCATAAGTGATCCACGCGGCAATTTCAATTATCCGTCTCGTACATTCAAAACTCGTACAAATCATTAACAGCAACGGACTGATCAATTAGGATAAAAAGCCATAAGTGATCCACGCGGCAATTTCAATTATCCGTCTCGTACATTCAGCTACAAATCATTAACAGCAACGGACTGATCAATTAGGATAAAGTGGTAACTGGAATTACTGAAGTTGGATCAATTCCAAGGAGAGGCTCTATTACTTGAACGAAGACTTGTCCACTTATCCTTTACCTGAGTTAGATCTGGCACAAGGAATAAGAAGGAATAACATCGAGTACTCTCTCACGGTCAAGGATTCCAGGCTCCTCCGCTTGCGTAATTCCCTCGCGGGATTCTACGCTTCTCCCGATATCGTTCTTACCTTGTTGCGTTGCTGCCTTCTTCCTATATATTATCCTATAGCTCTTCCAGCAAGGGGCGATACCTCGTGCGATCAAGTGTGCGTCACAAATGCCTTATACTTTTGCTTCTTTACGCTCCCTTTACGCTTCCTTTACCTCTTTTGTCGCTTTTCCACACTGTCTTTCACGTCGGTGTAATCGCCAGTGAGTGAGTGAGTGAGTGAGTGAGTGAGTGAGCGAGTGAGCGAGTGAGCGAGTGAGCCAGTAAATAAAACTCTGATAGAAAGAGTGACAGAGCATCCGCCTGCCGCCACACATTCATTCATAGCGCATGGCAACGGCCTTCGTCGCGTGGCCGGAATTCCTTTGGTTTTGCTCGCTAAAAGCGCAGCCATCTCTTGTGTGAGAAAACATTGCGAGAAGCAAGGCTCGTTAAAGCCTTTCCGCGGATTCTCAAGGAATTATCGCAAGTCTGCCGGACGAAGATAAACGGTAACGTAATAAATACCTAAATACCAAATGCTCTTGTATTCTTTTAGGATTTTTTTCTTTCGTTCTTTTATCTTTGTTCTATCTATGCCGGTGCTCCCACTCTTGGCCAATAGAAGCGATGGGACTGAATCATCGTGGACGACTGATTCGCATAAAATAAATATTTATCATTCGTGAATCACGATACCACCTATACATACGTACATATATATATATATATATATGTTCAATGAAATGTTAAATCCTTTTGATATGTCAAATGGTGAAAAGAAATGGAAAAAAAAAGAGGAGTTCGGGTCACAAGGCACAAAAGTATATCCGACAAAAGAGATTCTCATATTAAAATGTCATTTGGTATACAGAATGCGTAGAACTGTGTAACCAACTACAGTCGTCAGCTTGACTCTTTTGTATTCTATCGTATGATAATGGGAATTCGGTATTCCTCGAAAGATATTTCGAAATATCAGGAAAATTCAGAGACCGCTAAGGAATCAAAAGCAGCGAAGAATTTAAAAGCCCAAGGTATCCGTAGGAGGAGTAAATTGCGGTACGGTGGATATTTTGACGTGGGTATAACCAGTCGCCGGAAGTAGCAATACGTGATTTGTGTTGATGAGAGAGCGCCCGGAAGTTGGCCAGGAAACCGGAAGCCGTCATTGCTCGTCCCTGTTTCGATTTCGCGAAAGTGGGTTTCGGGGAAAATCTCAAAGTCATTGCCGTATACGTAAAATGAAAGTAAAATATTCGACTTAAAAAGAAATTAGAACTCGTAGAGTGATTATTTCTGGATGATTTCATTATATGGATCTAGACACGAGACTCGGGGTTAATAGCACCGCGAAAATACTTGGCAAGTATGTGGCCTGCCAGATACCCGACCAAAATAGATTGCTTAGAATAGTCAAAATGCTCCAAGGGATTCGGAGGTAGGTGGTACGAGACATAGAGGCCAGATCATAGAGAGCTCTGAGTTTAGAATCGCTCATCTAATTCGAGAATAGCATTCAGTACCTTATATTCGAAATATACTTTGGAAAGTATCCATTTGGAAAATTTACGAATCTACCCAGACGTCTCCTCGGCAAGAATTATTGGGGAGGTTAGTAGCGAGTACCCGATAGTTAACAAGTGAAAAGCTTTCTATTAGCAGTGACAAACCGAGCGAATGGACGTGGTCGTTGGCTGGAAATAGAAATAGAAATAGAACGCTCGTCTTTCTCGCGTTCCTCGGATGAATCACGACGGGGCAAGCCTTGCTTATTTGCTTACCTACCTGTATCCGTACCTGTACCTAACCTAACACTTTGCTAGTACCTACTGCTTCTTCTGTTGCGCGTTCGCGCACTTGTCTTCTTCGTCCTCTTCCTTCGCAACGCCTTTCGCCTCCCAACTGAAATCTTTGGCTCGCGAGTCGGTTGAATCACCCTGCTAAATGCAGTTGCGTAATTTTAGTAGCCAGTACCTACCCACAACTGGCAGCTAGGACTCATAGCCAACGGCAGCTGCGACGTTTTTTTCTTTCCTTTCCTTTCTTCAGTCTTAACGTTACTTACTGGAATTCTCGGGAATTTCTATACATACAATATCACTCGCTTTTCATATGTATATTCACGTGTAAAGCTGGTATCAAGTGAACACAATGAAGCTGGCTCTAGTCGATGCTGCGCGAAGGTGCGAACGAAGTCGTCGACTTGTTGCCAGAATGTTCCGTCATCGTGATTCCCGTTGCACCAGCTAGAGTCAGACACGCTATAGATAGTCGAGCTCCCTCGATATATCGGCGTCCTTAGTACCGAAGAACGGGAAGAGAATAAGAATATAAGAATAGAAGGAGAGGGTGTAGATTTAACAGACGAAGAAAAAGAAGAATGGGACAGGAGAAGGCAAGGCTCCTCTCAAACGTGCTTGATGATTCAGACGTAAGATATTCCCGGAGAGCCGTGGCGCCAGATATCCGACTCGGCGCACTTCCTTTGCGAGGCGTGCGGAATCAATAGGTAAATCTTGATCGATAAAACGAAAACTTAAGACACTCAATAATTATTATTAACAATAAGATATATAACCATTAAAAAAAGAAACCAGTAGGCAATATAGCAATCGTTTTTCTTTTCCTTACTGACATTTTTCTTTACTTGTAATAATATTTAAATATAATTTTGATAAGATTATTAATTAATATTATCAATCATTGTACAATTATTCTGTCCTACTGGATGCTGTGGCTACTGGTAACAGCTGTTGGATGCATGAAATAGTTTTTTTTTATCATAACACTGATAAGGAATGTCTGCTGAATGTTTCTCAAGAGCTTCTCTTATCTTTAGGAATGCTCCTTCTCCTGGTTCACCTATTAGACTCCACCTACTAGACCTACGCCACACGTTCTTCTCTTATTCTCTGGCTCTTATTATGGTTTTATTTTTCTTCCTTGAAGCTCTTTTATTTTCTTATTTTTAGATATTACGGTAGGTCCTGTGGGAGCCTTGCGCTACGCTCTTAGCTTAAGTGGAGATATATTCTGGCTTGTGTAATCTTTGGATAACTTCTATCCATGCACCGTTACACTGTTTTTGACCGACACGTGGTTGGCATTAAGATGGCTGCAAGCCTCCAGGGATCAGAAGTTGTTTTCATTGTTAATCTAACCACCAGTCTCAGGATCAACTTCTTATTTTCGGTCTGAACCTCCACACGGTGCACTGGAAAGAAAAGAAAAATATCCTTTCGAACACTCCTCCTAGGCTGTGTACTATTTTCCCATGTAAAAACAGGAGATGCTGAAAGAGAAAATTAATAATTAATTTTCCTTTAAAACATAGTATCAAAAGCTCACCCGGTAGGACATGCAAAATTATATCAGAGGTATGCAACAGTTTTTTTTTTTTTTCTTTCTACATTAAATATATACCTATGACAGTCTAGGGATATTTTGTTTTTGCTTTCTGGTAATTCTAGGGGAATTCTGAACGACAAGGCTTCTCAAAGGATCCAACCCCTCTGCAACGTATACCTGCACCAGGGTACTACAGGCCTATGGACTACAAGGATTCTCATGAGCACTCCTTTCTGTTCCAGCAAAAAGGAATTTATCATCCAGACACACTGTACGGTATACGCTTATATACTTTTGCAGATACTATTGAAGCTATATACTATATTTGTATTTGAACGGTAACTAAAAGCGAAGCTTCCATTAGTAAATTCCCTTATATTTATCTTGGCAAGAATTTGTCCGACCAAATATTTGACAACCCCTGCGCATAAACCGCACGTACGTATTTACGTGTGTATAACGAGTGATAAAAGCTAGGGGAAGTCTTTGATACAAAAGCTACCAGGATAAATGCATTTCCCATAGCTTTGACACGAACCAACTGGCTGTACCATGGCAGATCGTTTCGCGGAAGAATGACAAAGGGATGCAAGTTTACCCAGAGGCAGACGCCCTAGAGAATTTTTTCTATTCTCTTTTTACTTTCTTTTCCTCGTATATACAAGTTTCGTATTTTCATCGCCTTCTGCCTGCCACCGATTCTGCCATTCGAGTAATTCGAAGAAACGAGAATACAGTAACAAGGTTTACCGTCTTGTCAAAAAAGAGATGATCACACATACATTTCACTCATAAATAAGATTTCCCCTTTTGCTTTGATCAGCAGCTCGGACGCTTTGATTACAACATGGAAGACTAGAAGACTAGAAGACTAGAAGACTAGAAGCTGAGGGGACTACCCCTGCGTAAACAAGGCTCTCTCCCCGCAATGAAGGGACTCGTGTCGGGAAGTGCAATTTTGGGCTTGACTGACGTTCAGGATCACGAATCCTGTCAGCGTTGAAACACGAGGACTCTTTGAAGACGGGGACAGGATGCTCGATCAATCATTTTGAAATAGTAGTCGCTAAGGGATGGATGCTTTTAATGTCCTTTTAACGTCAAGTACTTTTTTTTTTCTCCTTACCTCCTTTACCTTTGAGGTAAAAAAGAGGAAATTCAAGGGAAACGAGACTATTTCCTAGAGTCCATTAACATCGACGTATTGCGTCCGGGTAGCTATAGGTATATAGATATAAGGAAATCGATCAGGGGTTTCACCCTCGATTTTCATGCATATAGGTAAAATCCCCTCGTATATCCCATGAGAATGAACTGCTGTGGTGGACGTTAACGACGACAGCCATCATCAATTTATCGCGGCATCTCGTCGGTCGTTGGGATAAGGTCTTTTTGGATAAGGATGATTCGTACCCTCTGAAAATGATGCAGCCGTAGTTGGGTAATTTTATTCATGGACGTAATAACAGTTTAATGCGTGTTTACTCACGTGAATTATTGGAGGGTCCTCCTAATCAGTGGCCATTCATGGCTCCTCTAAGGATCCACGCGAGTCCCATAAATTGGGACTATCAATTTTCTTATTTTTAGAATAAGGATGTTGGGAACCTCCTTTACGTTCTTAAAGATTTTTTTTATACCTTCCGTCCTGCATTTCTATTCCTTTCTAGTCTTATTTTTTTTTCTTTCTTTCTCTCCCTGACACCAGTAGAAATCTGCTAAATGACTTCCTCCTGTTTTCCATCCACAAATTGCTCTAGAAAGAAAAACGATCCTTCTTTTATTTTTAATACCTCGAGACTCGAGTACGGCTAAGAATATTCAAAGACTTGGTTGCTTTTCTAAGGATGCCGATAAATTCTCTTTATTCCTCGCAATGGCCTCCAGGTTGCTTGCATCGGTCATTAATTGGTTATACAATGTATTCACTTTTGTAATATCGTATTTTGTATCTGGTAAACAGAGACCAGAAGAGAACGCTAAAGGAAATAGTAGATAAAATATTGAAAGGATTTGTATGAAAAAGCATTTTGAAGATTCTGGTTAATCGGCTCGAGATACGCGAGCGAACACGAAGAAGGAAGAAGAGGCGAAAGAGAGAGGAAGAGTACGAATAATAAGAAGAAAAATTCTTTTGCGAAGAAACTGGTTCCCTAAAAATATCCAAGCTGGAACGTATAGCCATGGTCGCAATTACATTAGACTTTGAGATTTTCACCGTGTCCGAACAAAAAAACCATGAAAACTAGTTTCTTTGTGGCGGATCCTGGCGTGTTTTGAAATTTAAATCGGCGGCGTGTGTGCCACACGACAACGCGATCTCAAGACGGTTGAAAACGGTTTAAGTTACCTTTTTCAAGCCGAGCGCCTAAGCCGTCGGTCACGACTCGGTTTAGTTCCCACGCCGATTATCTTCGGCGTGGCGCAATCTCGGCTTGACGATGTTATTGTTTTGCTCGGCTCGGGGTTTTCCTCTATTTCCCGGAATCCCCGTGCCGTTCTGCAAAACAATCCGATAGAAGGAATTCAAGACGGTTGAAAACGGTTTAAAGCGGTTAGAGCAGCGGAGCCGATCGTCTCCATAGAAACACTAAGCAGCGCCTGCGAATTCCAAAGATAAGCGAGAACGCGAATCCTTTGCCGTACATCGAACCATCCCTCTCTCGTTTTACACACACACACGCACGCACCGTCCTCAATGTCACCCCTACGAAATATTAGACTACAAAAGAGATTGACAAAGTGAAGAAAAATGAAAAAACAAAAAAGAAAGAGAAAATTCAAGAAGAAAGCCTACAGAGAATTTCCTCTCGTTCAAGTGCATCAAAGGTCGAAAATAAAACTGAAGATGCACCAGGAATGCGAAGGCCAGGACTCGCAGGATGCACCAGACAGAATGCATACAGCGATTCCACAGTGAATGGCTTACTCGAGTACCGAAGATCACTCGACACTGAATATTCTTTGTTTTCTCAAATAATGTACCAGTCTCGGTAATAACAATGAACATCACCAGATGAGATAATCCTGTGAATTAACAAAGATCATTCAAATGGCAGTGTGCATCGAGCGATATTCATTGCGGACCGAATGCAGATCATATATATGGAGTAGATCATATTTATGTGTGTATATATATATATATATATATATATACACAATATACAATCCATCAGTCTGTTCATCGATCCTTCCTCTCGTACGTTCTCTGAGCATATATATATATATATATATATACAATCCATCAGTCTGTTCGTCGATCCTTCCTCTCGTACGTTCTCTCAGCATCCACAGCGTCCACAGCGTCCACAGCATCCCGTCATCTTGACTTCCCGTGGCAGTGCTCGGCCTCGGCCGTCCTTGCCCCCTGACGTAGGCAACACACAGCGTACTCGCTACTAACAGCATTGAAAACATTGTATGCGGTGGATTAGAAAGGCCCGGGCTCAGCTTTGTGCGTAGGAGGGAAAGTTACTGAGATTCTCCCACCTTTTTTGCAGAATCAGAAGTTATCGTTGGCCATAGGTAACTTAACTTACGGTGGTGCAATCACAGTGGCACCAATGATATTCTCAGAGTAGAGAACATACGGTTTTAGTTGCACAGATGCAATTAAGCGCAGCATCCTTATGCCATACTATGTAAACTTATCGTATGGGTTATAGACAGGGTTAGGAATTACGGTTCCATTTTGTATTCCGTGCTGCAGTACTTCCATTGGTATCAGGAGGCTGTTAGAGGCTGGTTGAAAAGTCGTGGTGCTTTTTACTATCTATAGATCTATACATCTGTAAGGAGACTAGAGAGCACTGGCATTCAGCATCCATTAATCTGAACAGGATATCGGATAACGCTGGTATAGTTTACTACAGTGTGGTAGGTACCTGGGGAATCCACGTATGGGAGGAGAGAAAAGCGAGTTCTCAAAGTCCTGGTGGCTTCCTCCTGATGACAGCAGATTCATCACTCGGCACCAGGTAAGGATTCCGTGACCCCGGACCATTTCTTTTTAATCTTCTCCTCCAGCCGTGGTAACCTAGTCAAGATTTTCATCAATGGATCAGCCAAAGCATGCCAATAAGTTGGTAACAAGAGTTTTGTCTAAACCTCTGAGATTCGTTACCTTGAATATTCTCAGTTTGTCGCCATGCTTGAGTTTACAGGGGCAAATTGATGCCCAGGGTGTAAATGGATGTCAAGCTGGCGCGTGATGTCTGACTAATTAAAATTGACAGTTATCTCGTTCGAACGGGTGGGCTGTCGTTTACGGAAGATTTAGATAAATCGTTCTCCGCTTCTACCTTAGAACGATGCAGCTTCTCTTCTTATGCTTTGTTTTTTTTACTCCCCTTATTCTTCTTCTTCACGTCCATAACTGTTCATTAACGTTTCTTCTTGGAGTTACCGCTGCTCGCTGAGACGTGTCCTTGCTTATCTGTGCTTGATATTCTCAATACTCCTGGCACTACTGATAGATATCCGATGACTGACACGATCGTCACGGAACGTTGATTTTTCACTGTTATATTTGCTCGGCGATAACAAATCTTTAATACGTTCACTGTACGATCAACGTTTGGTTAACGTCACTTTTTCGTATTTGAGGTTAGAATTATTTTTGACAGACGGAACAATGACTTTCGTATCGATACAACCGTTTTTATTCTTGCACCTCGTCAATTTGCAGTAATCAACAGGCAGACTCTTCCATTCCAGGGTCACTGTATCAAGATAATCGTTATCCTTATCGAGATTAACCGATCAACGTTTGGTTAACGTCACTTTTTCGTATTTGAGGTTAGAATTATTTTTGACAGACGGAACAATGACTTTCGTATCGATACAACCGTTTTTATTCTTGCACCTCGTCAATTTGCAGTAATCAACAGGCAGACTCTTCCATTCCAGGGTCACTGTATCAAGATATCAATTTCCCGAGATAGCCGTTTTATCACCTTATTAGGAATTCCCAAGCGTAGTCTCTCGCGATACCGATAAATTATTCCTGCATTCCATTATTCATGCTACTGCCATAAGCCCGTACCTAGCCATAACCATGCAGAATCCATAGCTAGGAATAATATCACACGAGAAAGAATATCAGATCTCATAAACTAAGAACCTCAAGAAAAACAATTATCCACTCGAAAAAAGCGGTAGCAATAAATAAACCATTAATTTATTTAACCTATTGGTATGATTCTCTTTTGAAAATCAGAAAATGTATCTAAAATTCTAAATCGTACTAACAATGCTTTTCAAACGCATCCCTGTGCGAATTCCTAATGTCCGTTGAATAGTAGGCAAAGAAGGGAAAATACACGTTCGGGAATTTCCGTAGAGGCTCGGTCGTACTCGTGACTGTCACCGGTACTAGTGACGAAGAGAGGGAGTAATTCCCAACTCACTTCTTCTTGGTTCTCCAGCAGAAGAGTGGGGAGTCCATGGAAGTCGGTACACCGTGCAATCGTTAGTCTACTGTCGGAGCGAATGGTCGCACCTCGCACATGCAAACCGCGTGCAATTCCCGTCGCATCCTCGTTGCAATTGCAGATTGCAAGTCGAGTCGAGTGACCGAGGAATCGTCAAATACATTTATTGAAATGCATCGTGGCGTAGAAAAGTATTCGGGAAGTGACGTGGTGCTTTATTCGTAATAAAAATATATTTTTTGAGAAATTTATTAAGAAACAGATAGACACGAGTAAACGTATTAAAAAAAGAAGAGAAGAAAAACGAACCTACGAAAATTGTGGTAAACGCGCGGGGTTCGGGCCTTAAAAGCCGTCGTCTTTTTTCGAAACTATTTTACGGTGTTTCTTTCTTCCGAGTCTTGACTCTTACGAAATTTATTGATACGTAACGTTATTATTGAGTGTGTGTCTTGCGGATTATTGGGATTATTCTTTCTCTGATTATCCTGGCTGATAGTCATGACTGCCGACGGCTTTTTCGAGATTACCAACATCCCGGGGCATCTTGCTCCCACGCCACAACGACTCGAGAGATTACTCTCGAAGCAGAGCCTCGAGGAACTCTACGAGGTCGAGGAACAGCCATTTGCACGGTAAACATTGAGTTTATATATACATCTATATAGAATTTTGTGTTTCGTATAGGATTAAGCGAAAAACTTTCGACAGTTCGGAATAATCGTATTGAGGCTGACCTCGTGTTTTCTCGGAGAAATTCGTCGACTTTATTGAATGTAAATGAGACGCGTACGAAAATACGAAAGATTTCTCGAGGAACAAGGTCGAGTTGTGCATATCGATAAACCGATAGAATCATCTTCGGTCAATAGTCATCAGTGTGGAATGTGTGACGTTGGTATTGACTGTGCTTCCGCTATGTCGTAATATTTTGTACCGTCTGTCTAATAACGTACACATGAAATATCAAAATGAAAAAGCATTTGTATCCCTAGATCCAGCAGTACAGTGAAAACGTAATGGGCGGATACTCGATGCTGCTAGATCCTGAAGTCTTGTCGAATGGGACTTTGACAGTGATTTTAAATAGATGTAGATCCAGCAGTACAGTGAAAACGTAATGGGCGGATACTCGATGCTGCTGGATCCTGAAGTCTTGTCGAACGGGACTTTGACAGTGATTTTAAATAGATATATTGACTGTGCTTCCGCTATGTCGTAATATTTTGTACCGTCTGTCTAATAACGTACACATGAAATATCAAAATGAAAAAGCATTTGTATCCCTAGATCCAGCAGTACAGTGAAAACGTAATGGGCGGATACTCGATGCTGCTAGATCCTGAAGTCTTGTCGAATGGGACTTTGACAGTGATTTTAAATAGATAAAAAAACCGTTAGATAAAAAAATATTACTTCTAAACGTAAATATAATTGAACAAAGTTTATACCACTGCAATGGTCATTAATTTTCATTGCGTCTTTCTTCGTAACAGTCCTTATGCATCTTTCTGAATAATGACCCAGGATTAAACTTTCTACAAATTCATAATTTATCCTGGACTCCGATCACCACCGGTATTACCACCAGAAACGGCGGCACGAGGGTGAAAGGAATCCATGCATTCCTGCATCCTTTCTTTCGCTCCTGCCAACGCTCATTGGTCGGGAAAAAGGACCAGCCGATTCCGGCCGAGAGGCTAGCACCGAACAAAGAAAGGCCTCTCTGTCGTCGCAGACCTCTACTCTCTCCTTCTCGCTCGTGGCCTTTCGCGGTAGCCATTTTACGGGCGATTTCCTCAACAGAATTCGTAAGAATCCGAACTTCGGACTTGAAATCGTCACGATCAGCCGCATTCATCCTCGATTTGCTCGACCGCCATTATCGTATCAGGTATAACTTCGACGTGCAATGTAGGTTGGGAAAGTTTTCATGAAAAACTTATATTCTATAATAATTAGTCTATCGGAATAGTAAGGAGTCACAATTTAAATTCTACATTGGTTAAAGGAAGAATTTTCTTAAGGATCTAGAAGCCATTAGAAGTTCAATTCATACGGTTCTACTGGTTGGATCTATTGATCAGGATGCAATTAAGACAATGCCGCTAGCTAGATCGTAGATCATACGATCTATACAAATGTATACCATTGATCTATCGCGCATACAACCAGTCGTGATCAGGTCGATTATTTATTCTCTTTTATTCTATATACTGATATTATCCTTCTTCTCTCTCTCTCTCTCTCTCACACGCACAGCATCACTCTGCCTACCCACGGTAGGGGCGCACTAGGAATTGACTCTGCTCGGCGACAAACTCTAGTTTACAGTAGACGAAGAAGGATAAAGTGAAAAGAGAGTAAAAAAGCGATGGTTTAGCGTGGGTTGAAAATAGCCCGTGGCCGGACGGGGTATTCCGAGGGCGTCTGGTATGCACTTGCCACTTGATATTTATATCACTTATAGGTGGGAAAATCTAAGGAATTCATTACTCAACATCTAATCCTGGATTTAGGAAGTTATTCGTAAAATTCAAATAAAATTATTCCCGTATATAAAGTCACTCTGGTATTTCTACAACAACAACAACGTTACGACGCTTATACATACGGTTAATAAGTAAATTGCGGAATTTGTAAATAAGTATATTATAACCTATGAAATTTATCACTTTAATTAACAGCGGCATTTTATCGCCCACGCACGCAACTCCCTACTGCCTTTTAGGAAATGAACTCGTTTCGCTCCTTCTTTGATTTATTTCTTCCTACTCCTTAAATGGTCCAGAGTCATTTATCATATTCGTCTAGATACGACCTTGAGGATCTCATCTGCCCGCTCGACACTGTCAGGTAAACTGTCAAAGCCGTAAAATGTCGTAAGACGATGTCAAGTAAAAAGAAAATCTTTAGTTGGTGGTATTTCTGAAAATATACGCCCCTGGTCCAGCACGCGAGAGATTCTCTCTTTATCTTGCTGACGTCTACGCAGCATCCGTTCCACTACGGGCAGCAGGAGCTTTGAGTGCGGCCATTCATAAATTCGTGAAGGGTTATACACTCTCTCTCTCTCTCTCTCTCTCTCTCTCTCTCTCTCTCTCTCTCTCTCGACTTTATGCTCAAGGCACTTTTCATCTCTCTTATCATTAATCGTTGAACTTACCGAAGGAGTTCATTAAGCTTTTCTCAAGTTCCTTCTAGGAAGTGGAAGTACCGTTGCGCTACAGTAAGAATGATCGATAAGTATATAACTCTCGTGTATAATGCATTGTTTATGTATGGGTTTTTTTTAAAAAGCTTTTTCAACATGTTTAATCGACACAACGTGCAGTAGTATTTCGCGTGGCGGCGATCCCTTTTAGACTTCCGTTGGGTTAACCGTAAATTGTCAGTGGACGCTGGGTAATAACCATAATGAGGACGGCAGTCGGGTGAAGGTCGGACAAGTCGAGCATGTGGTGGCCGTTGGCGAACGATCCGGCGGGGTTTTGCTTCTTCAACGTTTCTTTGCCTGCGAAACAGCCGGGGCCTACTAGTTGTGAATAGGCCTAAAGGAGGCGCCGCGGTCCGTCGGCAAGTTATCGACCCAGCGACGGTCGCTCTAGTTTCTTTTGGCTGCGTTTAAATCGGATGCCTCGAATTTAGGCGAAAGACTTGGGGAATTGGCGGCTGAGGCATAGATACAGTTAGAGGGATACATTTGTAGCTGTGGAGCTAAGTGCGTTAAGTTTTCGACGATGGAACATCCTAGGGGAATTTTATGGAGGATTATTATTAGTTTGTATCTATACTTTGATTACGCAATGCACACTGAGAGAAGCATTGAACGAACGTGGACTTATGGTTGATTGTGTTTGGATTCTTCTTTTTTTTTTTCTTCTTTCAAAGAGCAACCGTCTCTTTTCAGCGCTTCTCTCGATTACTCCTAGGTCGCCATTGGTATTTTCTGGTAGCTCTCAGGCCGCCTAGGTGTGCAGCTGGGCTCTGAAATTCAAGGCGGTGAGATCGCATGGCCAAATAAAAGTGCCTTACGTTATAGCTGCCTATAGCGGGCACGATGACACGTGTGTGCGCGACGTGGGGCAACCTCCGGGCTAAGAAAAAGGCACCCACGCCACTCAGGAATCCCAAGGGCGACTTTACGTTATGTAAAGACAGTCGTGCCTGCGCCAATCGGCGATCGGCGATGGCCAATCGATACGGACCTCGATAGTCGCGTTCTCGCGTTCTAGATTCGATCTTAAATAAATATAAGCAGGACGGATCGACTTCTCTTGCTTTGTTACATATTGCTAATTAATTTTGTCTTTTTTTGGGGGGATTTTACTTTTCTCTCATCATATATTTTCTTTGCTATCCCTCCTGCCATCGACACTTGCATTCTGCTATCCTGCGCGTCGTTCGTTGGTTTATTTTAAACCTTGCCCGAGATTCCTCCGTATTTCTTCTTTTTGGAGAATTTACCGATTTCACCTGAAACCTGCAAATTATCGATTTTGCTTTATTTTCACTAACTCGATTTTCTATTTTCTTTTTTTTTTTTCCGGTTCGATTAGGAATTTTAGTAATTCAGAGTTATCGAACAGGTTACGATTGTCGCTGATCGGCCGATCGAGATATCCCGTTTGAGCAGGGACACCCACTACCCGCTCCTCTAACGGGTTCCTTTCTAAAGCAAAGCAGGATCTTGATTCTTGTTTGTCGACGGCCGCACACGCTGCTTGTTCAGGATCTTTCAGTATTTTAACCTTTTTATTTTACCACCCTCTAGTTCGGAGGTGTTCCTCCAATGAAGGATGTTTGTTGTTCTCACCTGAAAACCGTGGGAAAAAGAAATAACGCCTAGTCCCGATATCGCGCCTTTGCTATTATTCCGAAAAACAGAATCTTTTTCCTGTCCCATAAAATCTCAATGGCCGATATAAAGGTTTGCGATCGACCAACAAAACGATCTATGCAATCGTAACAGACTGCAACGATGCACCGCGTGTCAGTGCATAAGGTGCAGTTCCTCAGCCGTGCTATTTTTACTGCGCTGCAAAACTTGGACGGTCCCGTGTTCGGTGTTTGCAAGAAAATTGCGTACGATCACTTTCTTACCTGAAGTTTACCGCACTCGTACTACACTTGGCGAGCGTGGCCGTCGTGGCCGTTTAATGCATCGGTTAGCGGAAACTTCGGAGCGGATAATTTTTAAATTGAAAGAGGAAAGAAAAAAGCATCTCTGAGCAACCGCCAATAGTACAATAGTACAATAGTACAATAGTACAGTCGGCACTTGTTCAGTTCGATCAGAATTCCTCGATTAAATAATAAGAATTCAGTTGCCTTGCGAAATTATGCATTTCTTAGCTCGTTCGCCGTTTTCCTTTCTTTCTTAACCTGCATCGGCGTCTGCGTTTCTGCAACCTTCGAGCAAACGCAAGATTTCTCGAGTTCAGCTGGGCGTGTCTCTGGCTCGGCTGTCTGGTTGACTGCTGCCGCGTTGGGCCCTGCCGGCCCCTGCTGGCTCCTGCTGGCTCTACTCGCCGTTCACCGCCGCGGCGAGACTTCAATTTCAAAACAATGTCTGCCCTACCTTATTGGTAAGGTCGACCAGCCGCCTGTACCGTCGTGTAATGGACGATCCCGAAATTCTCGATCGCCGGTAACCTGCTGCTAGCTTCGGGCCGCTCGAAGGATCCAGGGAGTCAGGGACTACGGCGACTCTCTGCCTTTGGAAATCGAAACCAATTACTTCGGCTTCGCTGTAAGTAAGCCATCCGATCGGTCGAGGAGAGTTTATTATGGTGTACGCACGTACTTGTTGTTGCCTTGGGGTTTATGGTGCACGTGGAGGGATGACGGCGGCGCTCTGGGATATAGAGCAAAGTGACAGTTGGCCGATAATAGGGATTTTCACCAATCGTTATTCGTTGGTCTTTTCCATCGTTCTTAAGAACAAACAATTCCACGTTCACGTTCACGTTCACGTTCACGTTCACGTTCACGTTCACGTTCACGTTCACGTTCACGTTCACGTTCACGTTCACGTTCACGTTCACGTTCACGTTCACGTTCACGTTCACGTTCACGTTCACGTTCACGTTCACGTTCACGTTCACGTTCACGTTCACGTTCACGTTCACGTTCACGTTCACGTTCACGTTCACGTTCACGTTCACGTTCACGTTCACGTTCACGTTCACGTTCACGTTCACGTTCACGTTCACGTTCACGTTCACGTTCACGTTCACGTTCACGTTCACGTTCACGTTCACGTTCACGTTCACGTTCACGTTCACGTTCACGTTCACGTTCACGTTCACGTTCACGTTCACGTTCACGTTCACGTTCACGTTCACGTTCACGTTCACGTTCTCCTTTACGACTTCAAGATGTGTCCTCGTTCTTTCTCGGCCTCTTGGGAGACCGGCGCCTCTTAATACGCGTCCGCATGTACGCGACCATTTCTGCTTCCAGACTTGCGTAACGAGCCTGCCTACTTTTTCTCTTACTCTTTCTATATACCGTACCCCTCCCCGCAATTCTCCTGCTCCTCCGTCTTCTTCGCCTCCTTCGACGAGAATCCTCGGCCGTATATCGAGACTTTTTTTTCCTTACGAATTATTAACGAACAACTCCTAGCCGTCCCTTTGCCTTTTCCAGAATTCGCAAAGATAACGTGTAATGATACCGGGCGTGAATGGTAGTGGGGTACCGTTATGAACTCCACTATTGGTACCAGTAATGTTTATGCGTGTGTATATATATATCGAAGTATTATTTCTCTGCAAAGAGAAGGAGACGCACGTGGAATATTTTCACGTGGGATGGTCAGTCGTGGATGACCTGGATGCAGTGAAACCGACGCGACGTGTGGGACGCGTCTACCTCGAGGCACTCGATTCCACGCTCCTTGGCTAATTGTCAATCCGCGCGATTATACGGCATCGGAGCCATTTTTTTTAAATACCCGGGTAAATTCTGATGGATCGTATCGTGTAGACACGCTGACACCGGAGAAACTGTCAATTTGACTTTTCTATTCGTTCTTTACTTTCGCAATTGATTGTCATTATTTTTTCCCCCCTTTGTTTCAGGTGAGTCCATGCGCCATCTTTGAGTCTGGGTGAAACAGTGCTCGGCAGTCTTCGCGTCTATTATATTTTCCTGATCTTCGTTATCGACACAGTAAGGCAATAATAATGGACTTTGACCCGTAACGTCCTGAAATCGAGACGTCGGCGCCTGCGACTTGGACGATTTACATTAAGCGACGGGATTTAACGTCGAGCAAATAAGTATAAGCTGGTGGGTGATTCGTTCTATTAGTACTAGTTATTGCCGCAAGGGGCGCTGTCACGCGTACCGATGGTCGACGCTAGACGCCATGACGCGGTTTCTTTGGCCCTTCTTAAGGCACCGACAAGAAAAAATATCTATTAAATATGGCGGATTATCGTTCATCGTAGGCACGACGTGGGACGTAGGCATTTTAAGTGTATGTATTAGTTCGATATATTAAATTAAAGCTCAGTCGTACGCGAACGCTCTACATCTTGTGGTATATAATCAAGTGGTTCAGGTAGTCGTGCCACCGAGTTATAATATCGCCTTAACACAGTTTTCTCCTTGGGGTAGGCCTGATGGGCACCTAAGGCTCCTCCGAGGCTCTTGGACTATGGCTGGCTGGCTGGCACGAGGCCGCAGACGTGGCGCCGATCTAATGTGCCGTTCCGCTCTGCCTGAAACTTACTCGTGCCGGCTAATTGTCCATCCTTCCTAAGAGGTTGCGTATCTGGGAGAAAACAAAGGGTGCAGCCTGTCACACGTGATTGCGAGTTATTCGTGAAATTCGCAAATATTCTATCTGTTCATTTTCTTGTAGGACGGTTGTCTGGCGGAGGGGGAGGGTATACGTGAAAATATTTTTTTTTTTTCAATTCGAGAATATATATAAATATGTAATATATTGTTGATGTTGGTAGGTTTGTGGGGGGGGGGGGGAATTTGTTGTATAGGCGTGTATATGTACATAGTTCGACTGGATTTCTGATTGGTTATTTATTAGCTGGAAAACCATTAACGATATTCTCCATAAACGCTTGTAGGGAATTTTCCGCGGTTATTCAGGCTTTACAACATTTCTCACGAGCTCCAGAAACCTAGATTCTACCGAGCACCACCACGGCGCTTGAATCGTAGGTATGCACGTAGTCGATTAAAAAGTGAAGACAAACCAGTCGCGGTTTGTCCTCGCGCCGGCAGATCGGCAGATCTCGCGGTTGACTGCAAAATCGTTACACCACGTGGACGTCTTTGGGTTTAATTGGATCGACGAGTGAAATCCCCTTTCGCCATTTTCTATATACGAGAGCCTTTTTCTTTTTTTTTTTTTCTTTTTCACGTGGACTTGTTTTAATTCGGGTTTTAGCTTTACGGTCTCAGCAGCCTCCGTAAGTACCACCGTCTCTTGGAGATCAATCCTATGAGGCTGCTTAGTACGTTACGAATGTCATCTTTGCCAGGGATTACGAAAATATTAACCGGATACGAACATACTGCTCATTACTGATCATCTTAATGGACTCTTTTATGCACTGTGTTTATATATGTATACTTCTTCCAAGTTTTACTGCATTTATTTTATGCACTCTGAGTATTAAACAGGTACCATTCTTTATAGCACTATATACATATATATTTATGTATCTGAATTCTGAATTCATATCTGAATTTATTTAACACCGGGTATGACGGCAATCGAATAGAATTATTCAGAAGTACGGATATATATATATATATATATATATATATTTCGTATCATAAACTATCTTGTACGTACAGCCTTGTACAGGTATGTAACCTGTACAGTCGCACGGTGAAAGCAGTACTCGGTCAGCCTCGTGAACTGGTTGCATGAGAAAAGGGGGGGTCGATAAGGGAGACGATACCAAAGGAGCACTGATAACAGCCTAATGGCTGTTATAATTTGTCAGTCCGACGTCTGGACTCCCCGAGATCTCTCGTTTGATTATATTCGTAATTTCTTCATCGTCCAGAAAATACTGTTACACAGACCTCCGTAAAACAGTAATCGTCGTTGTAAGTCGTGCGATTTCGCTTCTCCGCGAAAATTCAATCAAATTTTCTTTATTCCGACTGTACGACCGTTCGAATCGCCCGCCACCTTTTTCCCATGCACTTGCGTTTCGTTTCATTTGGCATCGCGTCAAGCGTAATAATAACCTATAGACGCATGATGCAGATCTCGAGGACCCGATCTGATACTTGCACACCCTGTGTATCCATTTTCTTCTCGTCAAGGCTGGGCGCAACGCCTTCCATCGTGAACTCTGCCTTTCTAGTCGCTGAAACGTAAAGTCGCGCGCGCAACGCCACTGTGACTTCGTTAAATTCACCTACCGCTTGCACCAAACGGACTGCGCGTCTCCATAGCAACGGGCTCGGTGCATTCGCCGGCGGTTCGCGATGCGTCAACAGTGGCGCCACTGTACTTACTGTTGACTTGCATGAAGCCCCATGGGCTTCTGGGAGAATACAATTTTCTTCTGCACTTTTGCCACTTCGACTCTTGTTACCTCGTGGCCAATGACTTGTGGCGCCTTTGTTGTCCTTGCGGGCATCCAGTGCCTCCATTGGAATTTTCTTTAATGATTCAGTCAGGAATTCACGGAACGATCTTGTTTCAGGTAGTACGATTGCCATTATCTTGTGTATACCTTGCGGATTCTGATAAGTGCGTCATATCCCTTTCCTTTCCCTCTCCGCGTGTCTCGGACGTATACGTTGTACGGTCAGTAGCGTTATTTTATCGATACGTAACTACGGGTTAGGTTAGGTTACCTTATCGATAATGAAGGTACAGTCGCGTCGAGCAGCTAGCTCGTTCACGGAAATTCCTTGGGAATTACTCATAGTCTCGATGGTTCGGTTAATCATGTGTTTTGTATTTATTTTGTATGTATACATATACACATATCTCTCCCCCCCCCCTCTCGGGTGCGTTTACGTCATCCGTTAATAACGAATAAATAGAAACGGCGTCACTTCAGTGCCATTGCACCGACTTCCTCGTTCCTGGAGTATGTACATACAATTTAATTGCAGGTATGATACTTCTGAGGTTCCTGGCTTTGATCCCGGTTCTCCTCCTTTTTTTGCTTTTTTCTTTTTCTTTCTTTCTTTTTAAGGTTACGTATTCCATGCGACGGAGAAACCGTTGCTCGGGCACTTATATCTCGAATGTTATTATTATTAGGAAAAATGCCCGGAGTCTCCATTAGACCGGTTTTCCTCCGATGGCTTTCTCACTCGTTATCCAGTATACGGGAGTTTCTCACTTCGTTCCGTCTTTACGGTCGCAGCTTCCTCGATGAATCCTCCTTTACGCGTCCTGTCTTTGATCGTCCTTGCGCTCTATTTCGGGAATTCGTTATCGCCGTGATAACGAAGAGGAATTCCGGGAAGAGTGGCGAGGAGTCAGTGCGGGGAGTCAGAGTCGGTACTGACTCTAATGTTTACCCAGTCTGTTGATTAATGCTCGCAGCGTGGTGCCTCGCTCTGGTGGGTTGCGTATTTACGTGCGCGAAAGATAAGACCGAAAAGTCTCTCGTCGGCTGGAGTATGAGAAGAAATGGGGACGCATTGTTGTGCGTCGGGACGCCAGTGCGGCGTAACCACTAGTGTTAACGCCGTCTCTTCTTCTTGTAATATCTAGCAATTACGGTTGCGCCATTGGACTTTATACGTGAGAAATCGTTGCTTTGGAAAGCAATTAATTTGAGGGGGCAGGGGGAGGAGATAATTTCAAGTTAAAAATTTTGAGTAAAAAAATTTGTGAAAATTTTGTTTCATTACACATACGAGAATCCTCATTGGCCAATGGCAATGTCTCAAGGTCTTCTTGCTACTACCTGACCTCGGAGGACGGTGGTCTCTTTGGAGGCTGAGTAATCCCGTAGGAATTTCGTTAGGGAACCCAGCTGCAGTTTACATAGAAATCTCATTCTCTTGGTCGGACAAAGATTCGCTTCGTCGGTGTCTGACATTCTTTCAACCGGCAGTCCCCCCTCCAGGGCCTCCTGCTGTGTTGGCTCAGTGTCTAGCGTTGCGTAAAGACTAGAGGACGCTTCGCGCCGCGGCCACCTTCCTATTGCTCGAGAATCGCCACGCTTTGGGCATGTCTCTTTCTATGGCGTAAATAAATAAATGAAGGGTTCTACAAATATTCGCGGGATGTGAAATTTATACAAGGGGGCTTTATACGATTGCGTAGTTTTGTTTTTTCGAAATTTTTTTTTCAATTCAAATCGGCACACATTTCGGTTGGATTTAAAGAATTTTTTTTATAATTATTATTTTGCACCTTATCGGCACACCGGCAACGATAATATATAGATTGTAGGCCTCTCTTATCGCTGCTATCGGTGCTGTATCTAGAACCCAGGCAGGGTCACTCTCGCCACTCGGCCAATGGAATGATATTCCAGCCATATTTGTAACTGGCGAAAAGAAACACAGTGACAACTCTTTCGGCGTTTCTTGGGTGTCTTCTCACGAAACTGTGCCGGATCTTCCGGCTTCCATTATCAAAAGTTCAAATTCGACGGTTCCCGGAGATAATTCCCTGTCCATCCCAGTTCCAATGGACTTTCTACGTACCAAGTAAGCGAGCCATTTTTATCCTACGGACAGTTTCGTGACCCATATTTAAAATGTAGAGCCGTATGTACAGCGTGAGAGTACGTAGAGGAATTATGTGGAAAGTTGAAAGAAATATTTTTCTTCGACTTCAACACGTATTACCTGGTTTATGAGAAAACATTGTTTTTTCACTCATTTTCATAACTAAATTGTTCTCGAAGCGAAAACCTGGCAGACCTATCGTTAACGGTCCCGTGACCGCGCAGTCCCTCGACACGTTAACGACTTCAGTCGTTAACATAAACAATCTGTGACGTCACAGGCAGCATCGACTCATCTTCACAGACCGATTTCGTCTTTCCGATCGAAGTATCGGCCGCTGGACATCGGGCAACTGGCAACTGGCAACCGCTAACGCTAACCTTCATCCTGGGACACCGTTACTCTGCCCCGTCAGGCCCGCCGGCTATGGCTATTAAGGTCTCTGGGTCCCCATCCGATCAGCCGAGTAAGCCACGTGAATCCTCCGTCAGCCTGTTTCCTGCTACGAATTTTCTTTCTTCGAACTCCTCGTACGGCTCTTTTCAAAAATCCTCCGCCGTACACACTACGACGTGTGGTATATTTAAGTCACGCTGTCGATCCTCACATTCTACCATTCTATCACACTCACACGGCAAAGCGTTCTGTCACTTTTCAGTATTGGTTCTGTCGTTCTCTCTCTCTCACACCGACTCTGCTACTCACGTCTCGCATTCGACGATTCGACTTCTGCCTCCGTCGTATTCGTGACTTTACGTATAAGTGGGTCCAGTCGGGGCGACGTGTCTTTACGACTCCTATAAGAGCACGTAGGCACGAGGGTCGAGCGAGTTTCGTGCACGGCAGGTGCATCCTTGAAACTTTGCTCTGCTTTCGCGGAGAATTCGAATTGCGTTTCGGGTTATTTCCATCGCTAAGAGATCAGGCGAAAATTCCATGGGAGCCCGCGAGAGTGTCCGTTTTCTTTTCAGTGTGTCTTAACGGTCATGTCGCGCGAGGTTAGGCCGTGTTTTTTGTTCTAGGCGAAATTCTCGCGCAGACCACGTGCCGCTGCCTGAACAGATACCCAGCATGCACCGCGACTCTAGCCGCTCCGCGTCGCTTCCCGCAACCTGAAGTTGGCTGCATCAGGCACGTCGACTGTGCTCCTTCGTGTATATGTATATCGAATGGTATTTGAATGGCGGCTCGATCGGCAGGAAGCGTCTCGTTGGAAAGGCACGGATAGAAATTCGTGTCGCAGCCGGAAGGCACAGCGAGTCCTCGATATACGAGTATAATTTACAATTGTACGGACGATCGGGAAGGCACCGTGTAAATTACACTGTGAGATACGAAGTGCATGCAGCGCCACTTCCTAATTAACACGTGTCGTGTAATTAGTCGGAGCGAGAGAGAAAAACGAAGTCAGTCGTGAATTGGAGACGCGTCAGCGGAGTCGTCCGGTGATAGAGCGTCCACCCGCACCCCGGGTGAAAGAGTCGAAATGGCCGACGGCGGTTGACGCGATCAAATATTTCTTGGGTGGCAACAGCTACGACACCACCAGGTTGGGGGGAAAGGGACGACTTGACGCGTATACCAATTTCGCGAGTTCATTAAAGAGAAGAACGTAAAGGCCGCACGAATATTTCTTCTTCTAATTGGTAATTACATATACTTACCATCAGGACATTTGAAATTATACTAACAAATTTCTTTTATATATCAAGATCATCCGGTTTTGTCCGACTCCTCTGGATTTTTTTAGACTATCTTCGTACTGAAGAAAAAATGTATTTCGAATCATCCCGTGCCTCCTGCGACTTGCGTGGCGTCACGTGGCTCGTCCTTTCTTTCTCTCGCCTCGCTCTTGATTCCCTTCTTATCTCGTTAGGCGAAACGATTCGACTAATGAAAATTGTAAAAATTCCCATTTCACGGTCGCTCATTCCTCTGACTTCTCTGACTTCTCTGAGTCACAAGTCCGCACGGAACATTCTCGTTTCTCTACTCGAGTCCCCCTGGCGTGAAGATCACACAGTCATACCACCTCGACGGTTTGGCACTATATAGTAATGTACGTGCAAGTTCTACGGCCTGTAGAGAATCCTACTATAGCTACAGTATAGCCTCGGGTCACGCCTGATGCGTGGCCGAAGGTGATTCACGTGAGAAGCACGCTCGCTATATGTACATACACGTATACACGTATACACGTATACACGTATACACGTATAAACGAACGACGCCGGATTTCGACTCTTCTGGCTTCCATCTTTATTCATTTCGCCATGTTACACGTGTTTCGCTCGCAATGCTTGAAGAAGTCAGCTACACACTCCGTTGAGCAATGTATATCCATGCATACGTATAGAATTATAGATATATACACGCGGATAGAAAGCTCATATGAACAGCACGGGTAAGAGAGTCTCTCGTAATTCTCATGCGATGCCGATAAAGTAGAGTCCTGTTTACAGAAATCATTATGACCCCATAGGGTCAGCCGTTAAGAGATCCTCGTGGGTTTCCGCTTCTTCCACGTGATCCGCGATCCACGTGAACGAGAAATGAAAAGGACAAGCCGCCCGGGGAGAGCGTGGGACTTTTCCAAATCAAAATTACTACCTGGAATCTCTGAGGTTACCATCCAGCCAATTCCCGTGAGCCTTCTCAAAAACATTCTCAAAAAAGAAAAAAAAAGTGGTTTCGAGAGCCGTTAAAAACCGCTCCTTCGTTTGTCTAGACCAGTACCTACTCTCGGTTGCCCTGGGCCATTCCCATGGGATCAGTGGCCCAACAGGTTAGCCGGAAATTGGAGGTGCTCCTCGGCCATCCCCCTGCCGCCAGCAGACAGTCCCGTGCAGCGGGACGTACTTCACGTATCACTTATTGTTCGTCATTATTTTAGATATTTTGCCCGTCCCTGCTTTACCGACAGGACTCGCACTTTTACATCCTATTAGCGTTATGCCCATAATTAACAAAGTCAGGTTCAGCCAAGCCGAGTCATGGTCATTGGCCTCTTCGAGGCTCTAATGGGTGTGAGATAGTTCTCGAGATTTTCGAAAGGGGGTTGGTGGGAGGGGGGGGGGCGCGCGATATACAGAACCAAAAAATCATCGTGATGCGTATGCGACTGTTACGCAATTTATTAGTGTGCTGGAATTTTTTTTTAATAATGAAACCTACAAGAGTCAAGGACGTCGTTCTGGATCCTTTCAAAGCCGTCGAAGTACAACGGCCGATCGTGAGAGGCGCCTCTTCACCTTCTTACGTAGCCTGCAAGGAGATCGGTGGTATCTACCTGACTTCTTCCATTTCTTTTCCTCCTACTGCCTACCTAACCTACACCACCTACACCACCCACCTTACTCTGGCAGTCTGTGGCCAACCTAGCAACAACCTACTACTGTACTACTGGGTATGTACGCACGAGAACACCGGGTATATTACCCGTAATTGATTTCCTTTGTCGAGATCGGCAGGTGGCGATAGCATGTTAATTCGATATAACGCACGAATGAATTCACTCTTCGACTGATTCCCCCTTTGCTTACGTGCCGTCGATCCTTTGCCGATAGATCATCGATCCTCCCGTGCCACGCCCTTTGCCTATCAGGCCACCTCGGGGTTGCATTAACTTAGCGGGTCGCTTATTTATTTGAATTTTTTATTCTGTGCCGAACGTTCCTGTTATTCTTCTTCTCTGGCTCTTGTGTCCTTGCAATTGATATCCATGCAATATCCTCATATATACAAGTGCAGAGTCATCCAGGAATAGGATCCATTGGCAATCGGTCATTGCACGTGACTGGCACGTTGCTTGGGAATTATCAATCCTCTTGGCGAGTAGTCAATGGTATCCCAGTGTCATTCCTCCATGAGAATAGCTCTGCCTGCAGGCGCGGTTGTAAGGATGCACGTTGATGGCGGTTTGTGTCTTTTAAATTCGCGTACGTGAGTGATGCGCGCCGACTGCAGCGCCCTGGGATTTTCTGTGCCGGGAACATTGTAGGTTGTAGGTTGTAGGTTAGGTTGCCGTTCTGGAATTATCCGTCTCTATCGTTCCCCGGAGAGAATTCATGGCTGCCGTCGCCACTCGGCTTCTCGGTCTCTCGAGTTCCTGTTAAAGAAAAGATCGCGAACTAACGGTCCATCGATCGTGCTTCCCCGAATAGAGCGTCCTCCTGGCGGCCAACCCCTCCTGGAATGTCGTCCTGCGTTCTGGAGCGTTCTCACCGGCTGCCAAGGCAGCCCAGGAGCGTGCGACGACGACGCGACGTGGACCCGAGGATATTTAAACTCGACAAAGGACTCGATATTTATTTCTCATTTTGACATTTGCGCTTATTTATCTGCGTTTATTCTCCGGCACGAGGGTGTATCTAGGGTGGGCAGGGTTATTGGTACTTTTATTTTTTTTACCATGAAAAATAATTCTGACCTCCATCCCCTGCACGATCAACGACACGATTGTCGATCTTGATATCCAGTTTATGTAATTTGCCGGTAAACGAAATCGAAGCTGCGTCTTCGTCGAGGCTAAAGCGAATATCCTGGTTGCGAAACGGACGAGCTGGTTCTCGCTCTGCCCAACCGGTTTGCCTCCTCGCCTCTCTCTGGCTCTCTGGCTCTCTGTCCTATTCTCACGTGTAGCCAACATTCTCACTCCACTCTGAGCTCTTGTCGCTTCTTGTAAATTCACGCGGCCCTCCTGTATCAATCAACGATAAAGTCCGTTTTTAATGAGTCCCCGTAATTAAGCGACTGTGTGTGTGTGTGTGTGTGTGTGTGTGTGTGTCTTATTCACGTAAAAAAAAGTCAACGAAATGGACGCTGCCTCGATACGCCATATTTTTCTTACACCCGTAGGTGTATTTGCATAATGTCATAAATAATTGCCATTCGGATAACTATGGACTAAAAAGGGAGTATATTCACGGCAGCGACACACTCCTTTCTCGGGTTCGGCTGGTTTTCCGGAGCCAGCGCCACTGCGGTAGAAATCGAAACTACGCTCGCAACCGTATTCTCTCCTATTTAACAAACAAACACGTCTATGTTAAGTGGACAGATAATTACTGGATAAGCATATATGTATATTATAACATATATTATACAGACACGTGCTACGAAAATTACGTAATTTCCCCAACTCATACCACTTCAACTTCTCTCAATTCTCCTCATTATTTTATCGTGATAGTCACGGACAGCTTCACTGCCGTTTGCCCGCGCTCGAATTTATTTCACTTTACGTTCAGCCACTAGTGCTATAGGCTATCCCATATAGGCTATTTACCATTTTTCCTGGGACAGAGGAGCCACTGAGCAACCTTTTGATTGAGCAAGAACATCATAGGCGCCGACGAATGCCGGCTCTCCTCTAGCGTAGACAGAAAAACCAAAGTCCCCTCGTCTATGCACCAACCACGAGGCGCACGAGGCTCTCGGGGGGCCTCTAACTGTTTATGTCGTCTGGACGGAGAGAAACTTGGCGACTGCCGTTCGTTTAAATGATTTCTCGTGCGACAGCTTGTTCTCTCTCTCTCTCTCTCTCTCTCTCTCTCTCTCTCTCTCTCTCTCTCTCTCTCTTCTTTCTCCGTCCTTAACTATTCCTATTCTTCCTCTCTCTCTCTCTCTCTCTCTCTCTCTCTCTCTCTCTCTCTCTCTCCGTCCTTAACTATTCCTATTCTTCTTCCTCCTCTTCTTTCCTCTTCTCGTCGTAGCGATCCCTCGTCTACCTCGACGCTCGTCTCTTCCTTAAATTTTTTTCTGTTTTATTTCCATCCCTTTTTTGTTTTCTTTATATTTGCTACCTATTGTTATTATTCTTGTTTTTCGACCGTACTCACGTACTCACGTACGACCGTATGACCTGCGCCACGTGGCTCGGAGTGACTGGCGAATTTTAAACGCGTTCGAAAATTCCTTATCTCTATTAACTGGCTGCTTCTTGACCTACCTCAAGGCTATTACGTTAGTTTCCAAAGCTGCCACTGTCGGCTCTGTGCGTAGTTCGGGGAAGCCACACGCGTCGCTCTCGACGGTATTGGCCGGTGATGCTATTTATTTTTGTACTCCAGTGAGGAGACTGGGCTCTTTTTAATGGATTTTGCGCTTTTTTTGACAGCAAGAATTTTTACTTGCAAATAAAAAATATTGTCCTCGGGCAGTTGGCAATGCTTTGCGATGTATCTTTGGTGTTTTATTCGTTATTGATACTCGATCGATTAATACCAATGGGGATCCGGTGAATTGAACGAATTTTGGAAAAGTCGTCAGGCTTGTCTGATGCACGTTTTTTTTTATAGAATCAATCTCGTCCTTTTCGTCCTTTTCGTCCTTTTCGTCCGTTTCGTCCGTTTCGTGCCTATTGGCGCCTATTGGTGCGACGGAATCGAACGGCGGGGCGGAGGGGGAGGGGGCGAAATCAGCCTGCTTTAATTAGCATATGGGCGATGGTGCTCGGAGATACCGACCGGCCGTTCATTCAGAACCAATCGGCGATCGCTAATTCGATTCGAAGAGACAGGAGCGGAATCGCGCAATGAAACGTGCCGTCGGGGCGACGATTCCTTCTTTTTTTTTCTTTTTGTTTCTTGTTTTTATACTAAACTTCGGCATCGGCCATTGTCCACTTGGGTCACAGTGGGGCCAATGTGGAAGGGCAAAAAGATCACGAAATTATATTTAAGTGGGTGGAGAGGGTGCGTGAGGCTTTTTCATGGGGTTTTCTTGTACAGTGTGAAGGTGGCTGTTTTTTCTTTGCAATTGAAAAAAAATATCGATATTCTTTCGATCGATAGAATCGATTGGATTTGCCACGGGCGATATGCAAGTTGTTCAAGACACCCTCCCCACACCACTGCTCACTCTCGCGCCAATTTCATCGGCGTCGCGTTTCGCCGAGGCGGCGATCGCAACAATTTGCAAAACAATTTGCAAAACAACCAGCCGAGTGGTTCGCGAAAGGAAGACATTGTATATATAAAGAGTATCCAGTCGGGATAACAAAGCAATTGCGAGTCTTGGCGAAAGTTACGCAATTATTTGTAACGTGAGATACGAAATTTGGTTTTTTCATGTGAATTCAATTTTTGTTCTTTTTCCTTTCGTCTTCCTACTTTTCGATCGTAGTAATGATGTGTCGCCCACTCCGGGAATTCCAGCGACACTTGCCCAAGTCGCCTTAAGGCTCCTCGGCTCCGGTCGCCTTACGTTTTGCGTTGCGTCGCGCTGCGGCTCCGCTCCCCCTCCGCTCCTCCCGTGACTCATATTGCACTTGATTTGGTTTGCGCGTACTGGAAACACGTGGCGCACCTTACTTCGACGCAACATTACTTATCACGTGGCTAATTATGATTCATCGGACACAGAGCAGGGTGAGGCCAAACATAATTGACGACTTTTATGGAAATAATGAAATAATATGTCAAAATGACTTTCTCCTAATTCTTTTGTACGCCTAGGATTTTGGTATTACGGTGCGGTGGGTAACGAGGATGCCGAATGATATTTTCAATGGGAATTATTGCGAGCTTCATTAATTAATACTGTGGTATTTTTTTTCGAGGGACTCTATACATATACAGGGTGTCCCACAATAAAAAGATATGAAGTACACCGTCAAATAAAAGAGAAAAATCTGAAAGGAAAAGGTCCTGATTCATTTCTTGCCCCAAGCTTTCCTCTTAGAGTTATAAAGAATTAAAGCTAGCCAATCGACGCGCGAGCTCGCTGTGAGCATCCGAGTGCGTTGATCGGCTGACTTTAATTCTTTATAACTTCAAGAGGAAATCATGCTAAAAAGATATAGATCAGTACTTTTGCTTTCAGATGTTCCTCCTTTACTCGATGCTGGTGGTACTCCATATATTTTTATTCTGGGACACCCTATATATATTGAAGTGAGGTTAGGTTGCCTCGAAAGGACGTGGCAGAGACCTGGATAAGACTGTCCGATTAATCGAGAGGTGACCAAAACAAGAGTGAGAATGTTGTGGGCCGCGGGCACGTCGGGATTCTTTTTGCCGAGCGAGAGAATGGCACCGGTAAAAGAAAAGTTGGAATAATAAAAGAGGTCCCGGGTCCCTCGTTGGCCGGCAGGGCAAAGTCAAGGAGGAGGAGCAGGAGCAGGAGCAGGCGTGGGGGGGGGGGCCTAACGGGGGCTTCCGTGGATCGCGAAGAAGTCGCGAGAATAAGGAATAAGGAAGGGAGAAGAAGAGGAGCGTCCGCCGGAGAACACCCTCGACGTCCTTCGACGGCCGCCACAGTTTGCTGACCCAGGCTCGTTTCTGGCAAGAAAGGAGTAAATAAAGAAAAAAGAAAGGGGAGCGTCGAAAACCGGGCACCGGGGTGGCGAGGGTCCCCCGATGAGGTTGCTGGAGCGGAGGGGGGAGGCGCGGCTCCTTAAGACCTCCGGGGGTACATTTGCTCCCGGAGACCAAACTTTGTCCTTGTTTTCTCTTCTTCAATGATGCTTCTCCTACTTCTCGGTATACTTTTATTCTTCTTCCCTTCCGCGCTGGAATTCGCAAGCGAATTGTTGAATTGGCGAAAATCGTCAATACGCTTCGAGCGATCGTTTACGAGGAAGCTAAAAGAGCGGAAGAAACTGCGTTGTTTATACATTGACTCTTTGGTAAGGTGGTGGACTCTTTGTGAGCGAAGAAGACGGCAGGAAGGATATTCGCGACTCTGGTCACGATCCTCGGTGTTCCTCGCCGGACCGGTCTTTGCCGATCGAGGACGTCAACAGGGCCGCTGGCTCCTGCCGAATCGACGGGGCTTCGCTTTATTTGCTTGTCAACAAGCTTTTCAGGGGAGTCCGAGATCCTTCGTTCTCGTTCTCTCGGGCCATTCTTCGAGCGATCGACGCCGATCGACGCCGATCGACGCCCAAGTCCGGCCGAGTCACCGAACCCGTCGAAAGGGCTCCATCTTCTTCCTTCTTCGCCTTATCCATCTTTCAGTCCTCTTGTTCCACTTCTTCTTCTTCTTCTTCTTCTTTTTCTTCTTCTTTTTCTTCTTGTTTCTTCTCGTTTTACTTCTCTTATTCTTTACCACTTTTGGATCGACTCCTACAGCCGACTCAGCCCAGGTCGGTCTTACAAGTTCCTCTTTATGCCAGTGGAATGCCAGAGTGCAGTAGGAAGTCCTTATTACACATAAAATAATCGAGCGATCGGTAGTTAGTCGCAAGTTCGCCAGCATGTAGGAGAGTTTCTAACGAAGGCTGTGCTGGCGGGAGAGTGCACGTGGAATGTCGTTTCGTTGGAAGTAAAAATGCTAGAGGAGAGAGAGCGAGAGAGAGAGAGAGAGAGAGAGACTGGAGAGTACAGGAGGAGGAGCACGGGGAGGAAAGAAAGAAAAATGAAATGTAGAAGCCCGTGGTACACGGTGCTACCTTGTTCTCGAGAGGGATGATTGGGAGGGAGGGATAAAGAGGGGAATGAAAAAATAATTGAGCACGCTCTCGTGACACGGACCCCGAGCGCCATTGTTGTTCCTGTTCGCTTCGTCTCTTTGCTCTTACAATTTTCACGAGACCGTTCATATACGTGTTCCCTGGTAGACGTCGTCGTGCTTCGATCAAATTACTTCATTTTTTTTCCACAAAAAACTCCTCTTCGTAAGACTCTTTTTTTTGTATTGCGTCACTCGTACGTTCGTGTCATCATCAGTCCCATTTTTTTTTTTTTTTTTTTTTTTTGGTAAATCACAAGAGCTGTCGAAATACCTGTTCCTTGCGTAATCTTTCCTGGACCTCTTCTTATCCATCATCCATCTACCCTGATGTCTTCGGCAACCTCAGCATCTCTCTCCTATCGTTCCCTTATCTCTTTGACTTCACTCGCTTCGGCTCTGTTCAACTTTTCCCATGGCACAACAGTTACTCCAGGACATTATCTCGAGCAAGGTGCGTGGTGCGTGGTGCGTGGCCTTTGCGGCGACCGCACTGACCAGTAGTGCACCCCCCAGCTACCAGGTACCAGGTACCAGGTAACCAGTGTTCAGGCACTGTGCATAATTCTCCAGGAAATCAAAACACTAGAAATCCAATTCTCCTGCGTTTTTCATATAGAATAAGAAAGTATCTTTAAAAATAAACTCACTTGCGTCACTTTCCACCCAATTTTCATACCAAGGTCATTCGCACTTAGTTTTATCTTAATTAATTCGAATAGAAAGGACAGAAGAATTATAGGTCCGACATCTTCAGCGCCATCTTCATCAGGTCGACGACCGTTTTCCATAAAGGAAAAGTCGGTTCTCACTGTACATTGTCTATTCTTGCGGAAGATCGTTGATCCGTAGATTTTCTATCTGACGTGTGCGGTATGTCGCGTTGCTGCTTACCTGCAAAGGTGAGAGAGAGAGAGAGAGAGAGAGAGAGAGAGAGAGAGAGAGAGAAGGAACGAGATGGGGATATCTCCTGGGTCTAGTAGGACCCAATAGGATCCAGTAGTGGGTAGGTGAGGTTGGTAGATCCTGAGCCTAAGATAGCCTCGGTTCTCTTCTTCCCCATCTAATGATCGTTACACCTGTACCTCCAATAAGCACCGACGTTAGATCCCCTCAGCACCTGAAGCACCTCCAGGTGGGTGAAGCACCTCCTAGGCGCACGTGGTAAATACGCACTCGTATGCTCTGATAGCTCTTGCGAGAGAAAGTGTCTTGTGCTTTCTACAGCATCCGTAGCCTGCTACCGGGTATTGAGCCACCAGACCCCGGGACTGCGACACGCGACCTCAACCTTTTTCATGGATCCCGACGATAAAGTTTCTTAAGCATGCATAAGGCATACTTGTATGCTTGATGCTGACCTGGACCAAAGAAGAGGCTGATGACGGTTATACCGTTCTCGAATTTTAGTCAACGCTCAAGGAGACTCTTGCCTGCCATTTTCTATTATCTTTATAACCGTGAACCTCCGGTGCGGTGAACCATAGTCACTCGGAACTGTTATTTTTTTTCTTACAAAACTCCCTTTTCTCCCTGCTGAAATTCCAGCCTCCAATTTGTTCGGTGTTCACCTCCAGACTCATTCGAATAAATTCCAGCAGGATTGTTGCTACCGTGTAAGGACGTTCCGGGCAGTTGGCAAACCTGCAAATGAAAGGGAAGTGGAAAGTTGAAGGTAATCGGATAGGAAAAGAGGGTAGACTCCGTCTCTTGCTCGCGCTTGCTCGCTCTTGCTCGCCTTCTGCTGAACTCGTAAAGTCCCTTGGATGCCTCGTGGTAGTCTTTGTTGCCGTTCCTGATGATCTCGAGAACAAAGGGAAGCTCTTTGGGCTGTCTAGTTGGTCTTGACTCCTGGTGCGTAAAATTGGATCTCCGCAAGTCGTTAAGGCCGTCCTGGTGCATTATTCGTGGAAGATGATATCTACGGGTGAAGAAGATCATTCCGGAGTCAGTGAAGAATTGAGAAAGAGCAGCAGAGGGAGAAAAGTGAACTGACCCGATCCGCCGTTTTAAAAATTGGTCCTGTTACGACCTGAGGCATCTTTTTTTTTTCTTTTTTCTTTTTTCTTTTTTCTTTTCACAATTCTCTTAATGATCTAGATCGTTATTGGCAATTAGTACTACAGCCACACAGCAGATTCCCTGGCTCAATTATTTCATCCACTTTGTCCCCTGTTCCTGGAGATGAAGAATTTTACAGGCTGTCGACCGCGTTCGGTGCTCAGGCAGTTTACTGGGTTCCAACAAATCACGAGGTTCGTTAACTCTGGCCAAGGATCTTGGCTGTTCCTCTGGGTAGCTGTCCTCGTGGCTCCTGCTGCGCGCAGGAGTCTCACCAAGTTAACCATCAGAAAGTAAGATATTCATCCGTTAAAAGAAAGAGGAGCTTTCCTAGGTGAAGTCGAACGGAATGAAAGATGGCGCTCTGGGCAAAGTAAAATAATAATAAAATGGAGAGACCCCTCCATTCCATTTACATGCCAGGCACTGACCCTCGAGACTTCGAAGCCGACCCCTCTAGGAACGCCGTCATTAAATCGCACTGGCAACATGGTACCTGGGAATCATTAATCGAAGCCCTAATCGCGCCTCTAAAGGGCGTTTTAGTGCTCGATTAGCCAACCGACTTGGCACAACCTCCTCCTCGTATTACTGCACTTCCACTGCACTTCCACTGCACTTCCACTGCACTTCTTTGCGTCGCCCCTGGCAGCGGCTCTACGATAAATCGAAATTAACGCTGATTTTATGGGCAGCAGTTATACCTTATAACACTGGAAGAAGTGTTTATCTGCGCGAGCACAGAGTCCCCCCCTGGGTTTCCTGTACGGCCGAGTACAGTAGGCGTCCACATTGCACAGCATTGTCCGATGGTGCTCCTTTTCCATCTTCGGATGATCATCAGATAGATTCAGATCTGTCCTCACTTCCAAGTCCTTGGCGAGATCTAAACAGAGATCAATGATCGAAAGAAAAAATGCTAGCGACTCGAGGCTTTGATTAGGATGAAGTGGCTCGGCTACGTCATGACGGCTTAGAACTGTCACGAGAAGCTAAATCGACGGACGCTGGATGACTGTCTTTCGCAGAACAGATGTCTGCAATCACGCCGCTCCTAATGGCACAACTGTAAATCCATCCACGCCAAGATGACGGCATTATTATTCCGTCGATCGTGCTGCGTTATACTCTCTGCATTCTGGCTCTGGAGTCTCTGCCGAGGAACAACGGAGTCGGAATAGGCCACGATGAGGATTGAATGAAAAGGATGAGATAAAATGGAGATTAAATTAAGAGAGGAAGCAAATGTATTCCTGGTACTGTACCGGTTGACGAATGATGGCAAGGTGCGAGCACTCTTGATTACTTAGGCGGTTCGTTGATCGTCTACCTTCTTCTTCTTCTTCTTCTTCTTCTTCTTGTTGTTGTTGTTGTTGTTGTTGTTGTTGTTGAACGTGTCGAGAAGGCGGTTCGTTGATCGTCTACCTTTCCTGGTACTGTACCGGTTGACGAATGATGGCAAGGTGCGAGCACTCTTGATTACTTAGGCGGTTCGTTGATCGTCTACCTTCTTCTTCTTCTTCTTCTTCTTCTTCTTGTTGTTGTTGTTGTTGTTGTTGTTGTTGTTGAACGTGTCGAGAGCTGTCGGATCAAGACCTGCTATCTCTGTAACAGCCTGTAATTAGAACGCAGATAACAAGCCTTCGTTGAATAGGCTGCCCACGCGGTTCTTGCCTTTGCATTGGCATTTGCCAACCTACATAGGTAAATGGACAGAGGTTCTCATCGGCTCTTGGACTGATTGCGACCTCAACCAAGTAACCGGACGTTACGCGTATACCTTAGCTACTTGGCTAGAGAGCTGCTCGACCGGAGCCCAAGGTCGTTGCCCCAGAAGACACTTGATATCCTGGCCAAAGTTTTCATAACCTCTGTTGTCCGCTGATCTAGTACTAGGACACAGGTTCGTTGCCTTTGCCGTTGCTCTTGATTCGTGCCTGCTGTATACCTTGCTGTTCCAAGCGAACACGAGGACCCTGAAAATAGGCTCCTTGAGAACTTGCCAGTTTGATGGACGATCCTTTTGTGTCTTAATTTTTAACTTTCTTAACTTTGGCTGTCGGATTGAGTCGGAATTATCGATTCTACGGGATCAACCTGATGATTCATTTCGTTGGACTAATTTTCAATCAAAGTGCAAAGATCAGACTTCAGCTTGAAGCTTGACTTGCGCGTCTCTTAAATGATGTGGTAAATTTATATTTTCAGGGGTAAATACGCGACCGTACGGAGATGCCGTGAGAGAGCCAGTGGCAGACAATGGGCTGCCAAGTTCCTGAGGAAGAGAAGACGCGCCCAGGAACTCAGGGCTGAAGCTCTTCACGAAGTTGCGGTGCTGGATGCCGCAGCTCACTGCCCACGACTCGTAAAACTTCATCAGGTCTTTGAGACCAACACGGAGATGGTCCTCGTGCTGGAACTGTAAGTGTAGATGAATCGTGATCATCCGTTTCTGTACCTTCGCACGACCTTACGTCACTGACCCTCTACCTCTTTTACTACTCTTTTACTTTTATCATCGACAGAGCTCCGGGTGGTGAACTTCAAATGGTGCTCGACAGGGACGAAGTTCCTGAAGAAAAACAGGTCGCCAGACTTCTCAAACAAATTCTAGATGGCATTGCCTTTCTTCATTCCTTCAACGTGGCCCATCTTGACATTAAGGTAAGTCCGTCTTGTCTCCTTTTTTTTTTTTTTTTTTTAAATTAATTAATTAAAAATCTTTACCTTCACTTCCTTGTGCACACGGTCGATTCGCTTATTATCGATAAGGACTGTACTTAAGGTTGGCTGACCATTAGAAATAGTATAAAGTGAAGTTAGACGGGCGAGCGACATTTCTGGCACTGATCGCTGGCAAACACTTGACCGGGCCCAGCTCAACGCCCAACGCCCCATCGGCAACGACCCAGATTGTTATGTAAATACCGTGCAAAGCTGCCAACTGCTAGATTAGAACGGATCGAAGGCGCCGTTAGTTGTTGCAATATCCAGACAATTATTTCTTCAGTTTTTAAACGACAAAGTTCTTTCTTACAAGTTCCGTATACTCGTGCTTTAAATGCTGCTAAAGCAATCCTGTGTCGCCGGCACATCCTCCTCCTGTCCATGGTCTCTCGTTAAATGTACAAACGTGCGAAAAGTGACATTAAGACAGATACAGATTATTGTAATACGGACGTAAGTAGAGAATTGCACGACTACATGGTTACACGCATTTATCGATTACCAGAGCAATTGATATGGGTGAGCCAAGGCAAGCCGGTTGCGTATTAATAATATCCATGGCGCTCGGATAGCCTGACACTCCTGCACTCCAGTGTCCAATCCACTCGGAATCATCTACCATCGAGTATATATTTTCAAGCTGAACGCAACGCCAGATTATCGTCTTGCTTATGCAATTATGCAACCCAATTAACATGGGGTTTTGCAAATTGCCGTTAATTCAGAGGGCGCATCGATTCCTCTCGCTGTGTCGCGGGGAAGCAAGGGAGCCCCAGGTGGCTCTATCGTTTTCTCTGTAACTTCATTTTTTATTGACGTATTAACGTTTCACGATGCTTTTACCGTACAGATTCATCAGCTGATATATCATGAAATTATGATACTCCACCTGCGAGCAAATATACTGTTTGACTCATCATTGTAATCGGCCTTGTCGCTTAATGCTTTTATCGCTCAGTACCGTTATCATGATTCGATAGAGAAGTCCCTCGATGGAAACGCACAATGCGGCAGCCATTTGGATCGATAAGATACGGGCCTTACCTGCTCGAAACACGAAAGAGTCTTTGGAAATATGTCAAAGTGAATAAAAAATTGTTGTTTTCATATCGTCCGATAAGATCCTCTCTCGATTTTGACGATTCGATTGGATATCTCGAATACGTGGAAATACGTGGCGGCTCTCTGTAGGTCTTGAGATCGTTTTGCTATTATTTCGATCGCGGCTCGACGACGCGAGCGCCACGCGCGGACGGACTGCTTACCTTTGGCTTTCAAATTTAGATACGACAATTAGCAGATTCCTCGGGTCGTATTGCAGCTGCGAGAAATAACACGTATTCTCGTATCTGTAACGGCACCCTGCGCACCATCGTTATATCCTTCTATCCTTCTCTCTTTCTCTCTTTCTCTCTTTGCATTATAATTTGCTCTTTGACTCTCTCCTTCTCTTACTTATCGACGGTTCTTATGACTTTTCGGGCCACCCTATGCGCATTTCTGCTGAGTCGACGGATGCCAAGGAAGGGACACCTCCTTGCGATACTTGGAATTCGTATAAGCAGTTTGGCTTTACAGAGAATCGACACCTCGACAGAAATTACATATAGTATAGGTGATGCATGTGTTGTATATATACATTTATATTACACGTGTCGACACACGAACCTTATCTCTTCTCCCGGATTTCGAATTATTTTCTAATTGATCATTTACAACATTGCATCAGCGATGCACATGCAACCGCAATGATTTTACGGCATTACCCAGCGGTTCTGCCTCGCAGCTGTCGGCGGATGTCGGAGGATCTCGGAGGATGTCGGAGGATCTCGGAGGATGATACTGTGCACAGCAAAGTAATGACGTCGGGCCAAAGCGAAACGGCGTCATTCCCTTCTCTCTCGTTTTCTCTCTTTTAGTTGATTTTTCATTAGAAATCCTCCCACGCTTCGTGACTCCCGTGTACCTTGCTCGTAGCTTACATAGAACAGTCCACAATACAGTCACCGGTATATCTATAGCCTGCACTCTGTATGGTCATGCTGTTTACCTATTCGCTAATTCCTGGCGTGCACACTCTACACACCAAACGTTATTCCTCGAGTACAGAGAAAGAATGCATCGCGCAGCTCATCTGTGCCCGATATAGCATTCTCTGGTGTTATGAATGAAAAAAAATTCAGGTAAATTCCTTGGCGACTTTCCAGAAAACCCTGTTGGACCTACTCCAGGAACTTGGCGCCGCGACGCTCTCGAATGCTCGATTTATCCTGGTCAACATTCGCTTCCTAATTCTTTATTTCTGGTGCTTTGAATTCTTGGGATAATTTTATATCTTCATAATCCTTCATAATCCTTGTATTCCTTGTATTCCTTGTATTCCTTGTATTCCTTCATAATCCTTGACTTTTATCGTTTCGCATTCGCTAGTTTGAAGAAAAGTCATTCTCGTAAAGCCGACTGTGTTACTGCCAGTGGAGCCAACCGAGCCACGCATGTCTGGCGGCCAAGAAAGGGTCGCGGGCACCGCGTCTCCCCTTCTCGCACCGGAAGTTTCAATTAGAGTGAGAGACAGATCCTCATAAATACATTCGTTGCCAGTTAAAAAGCCGTCGGGAACGTGTCTCGTATTTGGCCGATTCTCACCCAGCTAAAGGGGATCCTCCTCCTCCTCCATTCCGTCATTCCGTCATTCCGTCATCCTTACCGGAGTCGAGCTCGAACCATGCGGAGGGAGCAAGTAGGCTTTGAGGTCAACGTCGAACAAAAAGCTCGAACGACCTCAGGGGGAGAAGAGAGTTCGGAGGGAGCTTCTCGTGGATGGAATTCCCTCCTGGCGCGTCGTGAGCTCTTCTTCGCGTAGCCTTCACCCAATGTGTAACAGGGTCCTCGCTGGCCGCAATTATCGAGGTCATTACAAATTGTTCCTCTCTCCGTCAACCGCGTCACACTCCTTATACACACACGTGTGCGCATACTTGTTCCTGCTAAACGTAGAACTTTTATGTACGAAGAAGAATTCTTTTCCGTTTCAGCCATATGGGAGTTTGCGCACACATTGTTTCCGTCTGTCCTAGTCCCCTGGTACCTCGTCTCCTCGTCTGGTACCTGGTACCTGGTACCTGGTGCACGTGCACCTGCCCTCCACTCCAGGGCTACGAGGGTCGTCAGGAACCGTTTGAATTAAAGGTGAACACAATGAACCTGCGTTGTAAAAGTACTTTGAGGGCAGCGGGGTGTATCGTGTCCTTTATAGAAACGGCATATCTGGTTACGCTCCGGCACCCCGATACGGAGGCCATTACGCTGTTCCGCTGTTACGCTGTTACGCTGTTACGCATATACATACGCGTACTATACGTATATACAAAAATTTGTTCGGCCCACCCGGTATGCATCCAACGACGAATGGTGAGCCTGTAAGAATCGTGTGAAAAAAATAAATGCTTATCTTGTAAATAAAATCGTGATAACAAAATGGTAACGTATCCTTCGTACTTTGTATGGGAATCGATTTCACCCAGCACGTATCCGGATAACGTGGAACCAGCGAGTTGTTTGTAAATCTAATAGCTAATCTAGTAGCAGCATTACTCTCCGTTCACCATGTGTTCCATCCTGGCCATCCCGGTTCCTTCCAGGTTCCTTCCAGGTTCCTTCCAGCTTTTCAGCTTCTCGTTATAGCTGGAGCAAATCTGCTAACGAGCCAATTCTCGGTGCGATATGAATTTTAATGGCCATCCTCCCCTGCATTATTCATAAAGAGGTTATAAGGAGATACTTGATGAATTTTCTCGTTTCTCTCTTTATAAACGTTACACGAGAGATTGTACCTTGGTGCTTCATTATAGTATCCCTAGGCATCGTCCTGTATCCACGGGTATCCACGGGTATCCACGGTTCCTGTTCGGTAGTCAAGGGTTCAGGATATTGATCATGGCCGACCCGGACGCCAGGATGGTAGTAGGATGAGTATCTTTGAATCTCTCTATTAGTACGTCCGGTCTCATGAAGAAGCCTGGTCACGTAGCACTCGTAACTCGGTATAACGAAACGTAACACACAAACCCAATCGACGAGTAAGGACACGTTCTGGACAGGTTACTACCGTTGAGCTCTGTGCCATGTTCGTCCGAGGATCAAGTAGAGTCGAGAGTCTCTGGTGCTTTTCTTGACTTTGTTCCCTGTTCAATTTTTCCAATTTTAGTTTTTTTTTTTTCCTTTCCTTTTCCCCTTACATTTATTGGACTGACTTTAGAAGTTCCTCGTGATAAAGGATCCACCTTCGGCATCTCTCAAGATCAGTGAGAGCTCAGAAGGTAGAAACTTTTGAAGATGGATGAGAACGCTCGCGGTGGAAAGGTGGAAACTTTGCTCACTGGGTTCTGTTGACTGGCTGTTTATTTATTTTTTTAGTTTTTTTTTTCTGATAAATTTTTTCCCCCCTTTGCTTTGAACAATCGAACAATGGTCATATAGCGAATGTGTGGAGTCTGTGTCGGAGGCTGTGGCTCGTGAAGCCATTGTTGATGCTAGGACGGAGTCCCACTGGTTTACGACCACCTAGGTCGGCCAGGAATTACATTTTCCAGTACCCCAACCGTCCGTTTCAGCCGCCATTGAGCTACTACAGTATTGGTCTTAAGGGTTTGTTAAACCCCTTGCGAGAGCAGGCCGAAGGGTTTGAGGTTACCTTAGGTGTTATGTTTTGATTAATCGTTACCATTGTGCTATGCATTATCGTACTTTGACTTTAAGGTAATTTCAATTGAATGCACTTAAAGCCTTCATCGGGCCTCTAGTATATTAAACTATATGTATTAAAGTTGAAGATAGTTTTTGTCTGAGAATATTTTATAAATTACTTATTACGTCAAACAAAAGTCGTTTAGAGACACTCCAAAACGTTCGTAATCCAGTCTTGCAGTTTTTTACAAGGAATCTCTCATTATATTTCATTGGAGGAAAGTATTTAATGATCTTTCTTGTTGTCCTGACTCTGATGCAAGTCAGGATAAAAAAGAATTTAAGATAAAATGGATTTCTCGTGTTTTACTCGCTCTCGTTCTGGTTCTTATAATGGAGACTAATATTTCATTTTCAAAATTCCTCGGGCTGCTTCAAGGAGTTTTCTTTGTCGAATGAGAATGGGTAACGCGATACTCTTTTCAATGTAAGGTATAAGGCGCGCTCTCTCTCTCTCTCTCTCCCTCTCCCGCACCCCACGTGCTCGCCAGGGGCGTATTTCCAAAAGATTATAGGTTTTAGGAGGATAGTTATTTTAGCTTTGGACGTTAATCTTGCCAGTTAATTATAGGACCGAGTAGTTTCACACTGGCATCCGCCATAGCGTTTCTATGCTTCCTTCAAATTTTCAACGTTTTTTTTTGTTTTTTTTTTGTTTTTTTTTTTTTTAATGGGATCTTCGGGGTACCATGAACCTTTTGATGTTTTGTGACTGGTTATCCTTATCTTGGTATCACCATTTCATGTTTCAGCCACAGAATCTGGTACTCACAGGTGAATTTCCGGATTGTGACGTAAAACTCTGCGACTTTGGAATCTCCAGATACATAAGCCACGGTGCGGACATACGTGAGATTTTGGGCACGCCCGATTATGTTGGTGAGTATCGCGAGCTTAGGTGGCTGGTTTGTAATAGTTTGACGATTCTATTGGCCGATCCTTCATCTTCACTTTCATTCGACAGCCCCAGAAGTCCTGAATTACGAGCCGATCAGCCTGGCGACCGACATGTGGTCCATTGGAGTTTTACTTTACGTTCTGCTAACTGGATGCTCCCCGTTCGGTGGCGACACGAAGCAAGAAACATTTTGCAACATCAGCCGCTGCCGTCTCGACTTCCCGGATGATCTCTTCGAGGACGTGTCCGAGGAGGCTCGCGATCTCATGCGGAAGCTCATGGTCAAAGACCCCAGGTGAGTCCGATCGTGAGAGTTGATGACGTTCATCTTGCATGGACCATCCGATTGCTGCTAAAGAGACAAGTTAACGGCACTGCTCTTGCCGGGTGAAAAGAATCCAGGAAGTCCCGTAGAGGATGTTTATGTCGTGGAAGTCCAGTCCATACTTAGGCGACTTGACCAACCTGGAATTACCATTACGTCTCTGATATTAAAGACCTGCCACTATTTTCTCTTTTACTCTAGAAGCAAAAAAAAACAAGAGCAGTCTTAATTTACTGTATACATATATTATCAGTCTTCACGATAACTTTATAAGCACTTTTGTGTTTCTTAGAATAAATTTGGACAAACATGTAATTTGACGAAGTGTCATGTAACTTGTGATAATTCATACCAACGTGGAGATATGGATGTTATCAAATTGTACAGTACTGCTATCAGGGAACAGCTGGGGAGGTTCCCTGCTTTCTGGGAGGAAATTCTTATCCAGCGTCCTGGTTAAAGAGAAATAACAAAACTTAAAAGTCTTCTTATCGCCTTGATATTGCACCTTGTTTTTTTCTTTTTTTTCTTCTTTACGCAATTATCTTTCAATGCAATTTAACCAAGTAATCGAGTAACCGAGTAACCAAGTAATCTTTATCTGTGTTATTTCAGTGAACGATTGACCGTCACGGAGTGTCTTCAGCATTCCTGGTTCAGCGCGTTCGAGGATCCTCAGCCAGGACTGTCCTTATCAGCAGCTATCGAGGATAACTCGCACAGTCAGTTGTCGCTTGCGGATAGCGAGAAGTCGACGCAGAAGAGATCCTCCACGCCGGAACCGTCGAAGGATAACGTCAGCCAGCAGCACCAGAAGCAAAACTCGTCAAAGGGCACGATGCAGACCGAGTCGAAAACATCGGGAGTAAGAGCAGTGTCATCTCACACGGAAAATATTTATGCCAAATCAAAGTCGACGCCGATGCCAGTAAGGATTGGCCTCAGTGCCGACAGGAGAGACACCTTTAAGAAGAACATGGATTCTCTGGCGCAAAAGTTCACGTCGAACACGGAAATCGTGATAATAGAACCGACGCCGTCCCAAAGACGCGCCACGGCGACGCACACGATCGCCGCTGGTGAGGTTTTCAAGTGCACTCCGGTTTTCATACTCGGCGAGGAACAGCAGTGCGACAGCGGCAGCGACACCGTGTCCGAAATCTCAACTGACAGCTCCAGCGACCGGAGCAGCATCTACTCGGATGATTCTCTTGATTTTATATTATACGGAAAGAGTCAGGGCAGAGCCAGCTTCCCGTTTGCGTCAGCGGAATCGGATAGGTGGGACCAGAGGCACAGTCATTCTCGCGTCTGGCCCCGCGAGTGTAGCGGAGTCGTCAGTAAGGCCCTTAGCAGATTCTCATCGGAGCCTGGCACCACCGGGGCCAATTCTAAGGTCGTTAAAGCGACGCCGCCAGCGGCGACCCGTGGCAAAGCTAGTCTGGAGGCACTTAGAGAACGGGGGGGAAATTTGGTTGTTATTCGTGAACCGGTCAGGGCCGGTAGGTATACTAGGTACAGCGAGGTACAATGCGAGTCCGTCCAGGCACGCATTCGACGCTTCCAGGTTCACGGGGCGTCGTAAGGCTTGGGCGTCGGGAGCGTCCATGTGCCGCTGAACGTAACTCAAGAATCCTTGGATATTTTATCCTTGTCTTTGGAGAGTCTCGGACTGTATATAGGTACGTTGCACGGTACCCTTGATGTGAGGACTCAAGATCTTCATGAAGATAATCAAGGTAGCTGAAAGAGGAAAGCGAAGGAAGGAAAGTTAGGCCACGAGGATGGCGTTACTCGTGGAGTCAGATCTCCTTGGATGAAGTATGTTATGCCTGCCTTTGGAAACAACGTCTTTCCATCAACTGTAAATAAAGTTTCCACTGTTCTTGTAAATAATATTTCACTAGAGCGATCACAAATACTTCTCGTTGGATCCTCGTGGCTGCCGTTCAAACTCGAAGGGATCACTCGACGATCCACATAACAACAATTGGAAGAACAGCACGCGCGGAAGACACGACGACTGTTTGTACCTCGTAACCGGATAGAAGAAGCTTCTCGAATGGACTGACAAGAATTCTCTGGATAATCTTGAAACATTTATCGGATATCAGAAATATCAACGCGTGCCTTTCTAGTTCGTCTTTCGCGAACGTTATCAAACCTTATCAAGGAGAGTGCCTCGACTGTCGTCAATATACATGTTCTACAATTTTCTATCCATGGTCCATTTCAGTAAACGAACATCCCGTTATATCACAAAATATGTATTTTCCACTTTTCATTGTTAAATTTACAATGCGTGAAGCATAACGTTAAAGGAGAGTAGGGACAAAATGATGAAGAAGGACCAACGTATTAAAAAAAGAAAAATGTGCCTTATAGGTTAATAATCGATTCGAACAATCTTCTTTTTTTTTATTTAAAAACTAAGTGATTTCGTCAGGATCAAAAATTGAGAGCCTAGACAGGCTTCTAGGCGTCTTTAATTGTCTCCGGCAAATGTCGACGAAGACCCGAGAGAACCTACGAGAACGTTGAAAGATAATTTCGAGATGGAACATTAATTTTACCATCGAATGACGAAAGAAACCGAAAGTCCAAAGATTTATCTCTTGTTTCCTTCCACGTCAGTGACTTACGTGTGTCTCGGCGTCGTGGGTTGCGTTTTTGAGGCGCGTTGTTAGTTGTGTCGTTTTCTCCAAAAATTAAGATGCCCGAAAGCCTAGGCGTTTGAACTCTTGGTCTCCTAACTATGTACTAGCGTTTCTCGCGGATGCAATTGTCGATGCATTCGCCATCTTAAATACTACTAATTTATTCTACGATCTAACGATTTACGATTACAATTATTCCGGAAAGCGTTGAGTGCAGGTAGTTAGCTGTGACGAAAGGCAATGATAGGATGACAAAGAGAAAAGAAACTTCATGAATTTTTATGAAAAGTGAAGAACAAAAAAAAATGAGAGAGAGAGAGAGAGAGAGAGAGAGAGAGAGAGAGAGAGAGAGAGAGAGAGGCAATGATAGGATGAACAAAGAGAAAAGAAACTTCATGAATTTTTATGAAAAGTGAAGAACAAAAAAAAATGAAAAAAATTGTATTCAAATAAAAATCCTCCCGTGGGAGAGGAGGGAGGGGGGGGCGGCGGGGTGTCTTGCGCACCTTAAATTGCGCGATACCGAGGGGGTACTGTTTTGTAAATGCTAGTCATTGTTCTCGCGCATCTCCTTTCTGCCACGCTCTCCAGTTCCTAGATGGAGAAACAAGTCTAATTTATGAAACATTTTATTAGATTCCGAGGAACCACTTTTTTTCTGTATAATACTCCATATCGACAATTCATAGCTTACTTCTGTATTTTGCGATACCCTTAGACGTTATTAGCGTTTGCTAATGTAATATCTGTCCACACTTCTATATAAGGGACACACACTCGTTGACAATAGCCAACGAGTGTAATATGGTGTCACGCGGAGAACGCCAAATACTGGAGAACAAAAGAAATTTCAAGGAAAATGCTCGAGACGAGATGTATATATATATTTAGATATATAATATATAAATATACATATATATATATTACAGAGAGTGAGAAAAAAGCAATCGTCCAAGATAAACTGACTAATTCCAAGAAAATTTTATTCATTTGAAAATTACTTAACAAGAATAATAATCTCTTGGGATAGTCCCGGCCAAATTCAACACCTCGTGGATCGAGGACAGTGTTAGTAAATTGTCCCTGTATTATAGTAAAAGACGATATCAATGTGAACTTTGAGATAAGCGTTGGTACGAAAACGAGTAATTTTGAATCGTCGTGTAAAATATAGTTTTGCTACGAAGACCGAGGGATGGGATGTTCGAGTTATGTTTTATTTTTTTTTATTTTTCTTTTCTCCTTGAATCCCCTCTTGGACACGCGACACGTACAATGGGCACGACTATTTATTTCTAAACGCAATAAGGCTTGTATTTAATAATTATAGAGAATATTTTTTTTTGTATCTTCTATTAATCGTTAACTTGTACGAAGTCACGTGTCTCGGAGAATTCTATGGAGAAACGCGAAAACACATAAAATCAGCATCGATGAAAATGACTCGTTAAGTAATTCTGACTCGAATGCGATTTTCCCTCGTCTGACTTTATTAACTTACAGGTGCTATTACAATCATTACTATTAATGTCTATTATCAATCGATAAGGATCCGCGTAGCACCTAAGATCTCCTCTGTAAATAGAACGTCGATTATATATTAATTTTAATAACAATATAAAATAAATACTATGACACATTTCATTATAGATCATTGCATATGTCACTTCTTACCTGAAATAACATTACCGATTGAATCCCCCCAAGAAAAAGATCCTAATTGTCTCGAAAGATCAATTTATACGATGACCCATAAATTGTTTGATGAAAAAGAATTGTCAAATAAAAATGTTACTAGCCATTCGATTGAAGTCAGGCGCGCAAAGACGCCAGGCGAAGTAGATAATATTTTTAAATCTTATTCCTTCTGGTGGTCCCTCGACACGAAAGAGCCGACATAGACGTGTCGTCGTGATCATGGTCGTGATCATGGTCGTGATCGTAAATAATTCATGCTGCTCCCAGGAGTCCACGTTCCCTGCAGAATTGAGTGCGACGTGATAGCCAGATCGGCGGAACAACAATGCGTCTAAAAATAGTCGGTTTAAGGAGGTAGTCACCAAAGATGCAGCCACCGGTCTTGTCCGATTAAAATGATTTTATGTCCAAGTGTAGGAAGAGAAAGGAAGGACGTGAGAGAGAAAGAGCAACCGGAGTCCTGTAACGCTGTGGATGTGTTGCAGTTGCGCCTGACAATCAGATCATCCTTCCTGCACTCTTTGCTTTCTGCAACGATGCACCCGGCACATCCAGCATCCGACGATCATGGGATTCAGCCAATATGGCCATTGGCTCCTTATACCTTTTTCTTCGATTGCCAACCTTCTTTCGTTTCTATAAATATATCTGTAATTACTTACAGTCTAATGGCTCTAGTCCCAGGTGAGACGATGAATCACATTTGCACACCAAGTTCCTCTGCCAAAGTGACCCGGTATTTACTGGCAGCCACTGTCGGTATGGCCAACGAGGCAGCCATTAAGTTTCTAGATAGTCCAAAGCGTGTTTATACTTACTTAAATTGCACCGTGAAACTAATAAAGCAAACTCAGAGATCTCGCCGTTACGTTTTAATGTCCTCTTTTTTCTTTCCTCTCTTCTTGATAGTTTCTAAAGTTTCTCTCTGCTCCGTTCCTCTCTCCTCTTCGGTTCTACGGACCTGCATTTTTTCTTCTCTCGCCATATATACCTCTATTAATAATTCATCAGTCACGGCTTTGCGCGGCTTCGTGCGAAATAAAGAGAAATTGAAATAAAAGAGACTGGACGATACATTATGCCAAAGGGGAAGCTTTATATTCCATACCGAAACTCACGTTGACATCGATTTTGTGACGTCATTTTTTTTCGATTATCTTATACGTCGTTTTCAATCTATTTCGATTTCATTCGACAATATCAGGCAGGTTAATGAAAATCGGTTAAATATTTTTTTTACTCGACTTATAAGTACCTAGGGACTTTCGGGATTGACGCACGGAGAATTAAGATCGTGTTTTTGGTAATCAGAACGACGAAGCAATTTGAGGAAGGTTTCAAGATAATAACGTACAATTAATACAGTAATTTCCAAGGAAATTATCGACAATAAATTAAAAGGCAGTCATGGTGTAATGACGTAATGACGTAATGAATGACGGGGCGTACTCGCGCAACAGCCCCAAAACGAACGACCGATCTTAATTAAACTTATAAAGCATCGTTATTAATTCCCTCTCATAAATCCTATGCAGTACTTAATTCGCACGAAACACGCATGGACTTTTACGTCGAACGACTATCTTCATTTTATTAGCTTTTTCACTTACCTTCACGACGCAGGAGAAAAATAATCGCCTTTGCCTCCCCGACTGCGTAGTCAGCTTTCTCACCTCGGCGTTGATATTCATCCGTATGCTTTGTAATCCTTAGACTCGATCGGAAGTCAACTTCTTAGCGATTCTAAGTAAATTGTTTATGCACTTTTGTGGCAAATTCCATTTAAGGATCACGGTCGTTTTGACAAGAATCGCCATTCGCCTACCCGCACCGGAGCAAGGTTACCGTGCGCGTGCGCGTGCGCGTGCGCACAACACGCAACTGCATCCTTCCGTAAGACTGCATCAAATTCAAATTCAAATAAAAATTCAAATAAAAATTTTGATCTAGATTACAAACAGAGTATCGCGTGGACGAGTATTTTATTACAGACTCAAGGAAAAGGCTCGTATGAAATAGTGTTGAAAAAAAAAAAAATCCCGGTTTTACCGAGAGTGCATTAATCGTAGCGGCCGTAGGACGATTATTACAATGCTGGTTACTCGTTTCTATTGTCTCGTAAATTCTTGTCTCGTAAATCCAAACGAGATACGCGCTGCGTCGTGCATACGAAATACTTAATGCTCGCAATTGCACAAAGGTTGCAGATCGCTTTATTCTTTATGGAAACGTGCGACCGTTTCGTCGTAAGGTTTTAGATTTGCATTCTCCCTGGAATCTTGGATCCTCCTTACGATGCGTTCAAGTTAGTCTCGTTACGTAAAGAACCTCGCCCATTGTCATTTTCAATGTTTACCACGTGGAATCTAGATATCAAGTGAATTACGCATATGGAATAAGGAATATTAGCAAATGCGTTTTTTGTATTTACGGAATATAAAAGTTTTTACATAAAAGTAAATCTGAACTGCTACTGACAAAGGACCCTTTACTTTTATCAGCCACTTCGATAGAACAGACGGTATGTACGATATATGTTTACGTATGTTAGTTGTATCCTTGGAGCGATGACGCGGGCAAAATACTGAAGGGAATAGTAATAAAGAAAGAAAGAAACAAAGTGAAGGAAACCGTGTTGAAGAATATTTGTTAAATATAAAAAATGCTTCATCGAGATTTCTATCAATTAATAGTTCACGTAAGGATATTTATTACGTATAAATTAGATTAATTATTTTTAATTAATTTGGAGCAATATCAATTCTTGAGATTTTTAAATTTTTAAGAAAGTCCGCTCTCTGATTCATTACCCGAGGACCTACGCACCAGGTACTCTGTACATATTTAGGTATGGCGCCCACATTTCAGCAACTCGGCACACGCACTTCTCCACGAAGGGCAGTCCTCTACAACGAGTGTCTAAATTGAAATCAAACATTTTATAGTTACGACTGACTATAATAATAAATCAAAAGGTACGACGGTGAGGATGAGATCTAAAAAAAGAATGGACCAGTCCAGTTGTGAATTTATACTGTGGTTCTGATTGTGAAATCAATTGAATTATTTGACGCCTTCTTTCTAGAGGTTTCAACAGCGACAAAGAAGCTAACGGTCACCAACTCAAAATGTAGATATTGCATGCGAAATTTGAAAGATTTATTGAATTAATTCTTTATATCGTAAGAACCACATACACGGTATTCCCAGAAAGTAATCGTACTGGAGGAATGATCGGTGAGCTCGATGGGAACATTTGTAGCTTTGTCCTTTAACGAAGGTTATGGCACAAGGTCATTCAAGAAGAGAGAATAAAAATCATCCTGATCCATCATTAGGATATCACCAAGCGAGGATAATTGGGCGATTATCCATGAAACTGCTTCCAAGCATCTCAGACTAATTGTAACCAAGAGCAGCAAGATCTTTAATTTTTACCTCAAGATGAGAGTGCGTCTGGCTACACTCGGTTGTGAGTACTACTAGAGACTTTAAGGAGTCATTCACTGGCAAGGATTCATGACCAGGAAAAAGCAAGACCTTTCAAGAAAAAGGTGTCTTCCGCCTAGCAAGTTCAGGAACGATAACTCGATATTCATCGGACTGACAATGAGGCACTTTCTTTGGACAAAGGAAGATTCTTAAGAGTGAACGGTTCATTTTTCACGGTGAATTCCGTTGCCTCTTTTTATCGTGGTTGCCAAGAGAGGAAAATAAATCGCGATAGCTGCAAGCGCTCATTAATTTGCATGTTAGCCTGGGACCCATGGGCTTACACTGTCCGTGGCAAATATGGTCGAGGAGGTCATTACCGTTGATGACTTTTTGGTCCTTTCCCCCAGCATCTCAGCAGCGCCGTTTAATGGACCAACAGACACCTTCCTCTGTTATTACAAAAATTTTGTACAAAATTAATGACAAACTATAGAGAATGTATGGAAAAGAAAAATTGGAAAATTTCACCCGAGATTTTCATTGCTAAGAAAAATGACAATTACGCACTCTATCTTTCTTATTGTTTATTCTACGTCTATTCTCTACGGGGTTGAGATACATAAGACACTCGCCGTCCTTTTTGCCAGAAGCAATATAATCGGACATGGAAATCTCGAGGTGAAACCCCCACGCTTCTCATTAACATACTAACACTTTTTTTCCATCCTTTTCTTACTGACAATCGCATTAAATGCCTCGTTGGTCGGGCACTGATCCACGAAATGTTCGATTACTCAAAAAAGGTACGAAAAATAAAGAGAACGTATTGGACATCTCGGAGGAACTCTTTGTTTGGTTCCACGGGTCCTCTTAACTCCTCAAGATCCACAGGAACCTGGCAAGGAGATCTTCTTCTCTTTGATCCTCATGAGAAAAAGAAAACCGTTGACATTCACCACGCACTCCGTATACGTAGAAAGGAGGCAGCATGTACGACACGGCAATTTCCAATTATCGTAATTCCCCTGTACATTCTCATTGAACAATCTTGATAAATTACTGTCTTCTCTCCTTCCTCTTCAATTTTCACCAACCAATCCATGCATAAAATGGTACCACCCTGTGAATATGAAAAAAAAAAAAAAAAAAAAAA
>NW_014333672.1:429162-429743 GCF_000341935.2 Cephus cinctus | reverse complement strand
TAAAATGGTACCACCCTGTGAATAAAAAAAAAAAAAAAAAAAAAAAAAACAATTCTGTTACCATACCGCGCAATAGAAACATAAATTTACTGAAATAGAAAAGACAAAGCAAAAGAAATGAATTAATATTCCTACATGCACAGACTCCATAAGCTTATACAGCGTTATTCAAAAGTAACTTGCCATTTTGAATTAACAGTTCCTTCAGGCTGCTGAGTTATTTCTGAATAACCCTGTATAGGTATCACGACTGGATTCCACCTACGTCACCGTGTCCACTACTTCAGGACTTGTCTTGGGTAGCATATTCACCAGGAGGTGGTGTATGCTAACATATAATACATAGTATACGAATGAGAGTAAGAGTGAGAGAGGCAAGGGGTGGGACACGACGCAGTAGAGAAAGAGAGAATCATTGGTTAAGCAATGACTGGAAGAGAAAAAGGGAAGCCCAGTGTGTAGTGGGGTAAGAAGAAGGCGACATGCCGCGTCTGCAGTAGGTATGTGCTGCTCTGAGCGTGTGGACAAAGTGCGTGAGTGCAAGAGAGAGAGAGAGAGAGAGAGAGAGAGAGAGAGAGAGA
>NW_014333672.1:404065-428553 GCF_000341935.2 Cephus cinctus | reverse complement strand
AATTAACAGTTCCTTCAGGCTGCTGAGTTATTTCTGAATAACCCTGTATAGGTATCACGACTGGATTCCACCTACGTCACCGTGTCCACTACTTCAGGACTTGTCTTGGGTAGCATATTCACCAGGAGGTGGTGTATGCTAACATATAATACATAGTATACGAATGAGAGTAAGAGTGAGAGAGGCAAGGGGTGGGACACGACGCAGTAGAAAAAGAGAGAATCATTGGTTAAGCAATGACTGGAAGAGAAAAAGGGAAGCCCAGTGTGTAGTGGGGTAAGAAGAAGGCGACATGCGGTGTCTGCAGTAGGTATGTGCTGCTCTGAGCGTGTGGACAAAGTGCGTGAGTGCAAGAGAGAGAGAGAGAGAGAGAGAGAATTACCAAGAAAAAGAAGAAGGAAGCATTTGATCGGTCGAAGCTGAAGTTGCTGGAGAGCCTGGTGGCCTGGTGCTCTCGTAGGCTGTAAGTCCGAAGCCAGTAGGCAGTTTCAGACTCGCGCTGGACCGTGAAGCGTGACGCGTGAAGCGTGATTCGATCGGAATCGACCCGAACCGCGCTATTACCCACAATGTCAGAAGGAAGTACGATTTGACATTTTCTAAATAGATTTGCGATTGACGTATCTCTTTTGAAATTCGATGAGGTCAGAGGTCGAGGAATTTTTATCTTGAAAAGGCGTGCATCGTGATCTTCAACGTGCCGAAGAGTCTCGAAATGTCAGTTTGGCCATGGAGACGGCTGATTGACTGGCGAGAAGTTTTTCTGTGCATAATAAAAGTTACGATATAAGTGCGCGAAGAAAGAAAGTGAATTTTATGTATTTCGTAGCGAGAATAATTGATTGATGAAAAATTAATAATTAAAGATAAATGTCGAACAGTAATGACAATAATATACGTGCTTATCGTATTACCTTCAGAAGTACAGAGCCCTTTATGATTATTTATAGAAGGAAGGTCGACGTTGGTTAAATCCTTTGGTTGTATCAGAATACGAATCTGGTGACTCGTGAAATCTTGCGTCAATGTGAATCGATGATTGGTTGATGATTTACGAGAGAATCAGCTGTGTGCATTGACACCATTGCTGGGACCGTGACACTTGGATCTTAATTTTATTCATACAATAGAGAGTATTGCGAAAGGATACGTAAAGCCGTCAAAGAATTCCTGGCCTCGTGACTCTTGGCGTCCCTTAACCTTCTCGAGACACTCCGTGTAAGACAGCGTGAATGACGTGGAAGCAAGATCTGATAATACAGATAATATCTGTACCGGTGTAACACTTAATAATGATTTATCAATCGAGTCATCAAGCACCGACAATGTCTTCTTCGCGAAAAACCTCACCAAGACCACAACACCGTACTCTAACCTCGAAGTCGTCTTCCTCGATGCCCACTAAGGGAAAGCGCGGCGCCGACAGGACGGCGACGACTGCCGAAAAGTGCCGAGGAAGATGCAGAGTCGAATGGAGTGAAAAACACGTAAAGGAGGGATTGGTGCTTGTACAGGAGGCCCAATTGGCCAGAGTCGTGAAAACTGGACCAATTTCGGAATATTATGAAATCGATCAGAAACCTTTTGCAAGGTAAGTCCGAGTGTACGGCAGAAGAGTAGATCTCGTATAAGAATTAGGTTATTTAAGAGACAATGGGGAATCGTCCAAACGTATAAGTACACAATGAACATAGAAACTGAATATTCTTAAACTGAATGATCATTAATTAATTCAGAATTAAGAGACAACCGTGACTCGGCGTATAGGATTGGCTAGATCGATTATAAACGTTAATTTACAATGAAAGCCGGATCGAACGATGAATGGATCGATTGATCAGCTTCGGTCCAGAAGACTGAACTTTTGTCTCGCCCACCTTCGTCTTTACGTCCTTTTCAACACTTTAGTGAGCCCACGCTTATATGTATGAATTTTTTTAAAATTCAGATCCGCACATTCGTCCGCCATTTATTTGATATTTGTAAATAAACGGAATAATAAGATAAATTTTATTTTTATTTTTCTTCACTCATCTGACTTGGAATTTTCTTTTATTCTTTGCTTTGTGTACTGGCCTATTCAAAGATCCCGCTCGTCTAGTACACAGCCAATCCGTTCCGCTCGTTAAATAACGTCGCTCCGTATCGTCGTGACGCGTCGCGACGTCCAAGACGCAGCCTGGCACTGATTAATAGTCGTCGTTTAGTATTAATTTGTCATGGTAGGCAGGACAGTAACACGTGTAGCGGTACGCGTTACCTCGGGTCATGGTATTAATCATATTTATTGCATCGATTAATTAGCACAAACTAGATCCCGGTAATAGTTGCCAACTCTTTAAAAAAACGTTAACCTCTCAAATCAGTACAGAGTGTTTCGAAATTCTCGAGAAGCCAAACGAAAGGAAAAGCGAATAGTGCAAATTTACAAAATAAATCCCATCCTCGCGTGGCCAAAACATGTGACTGAAAAAATGTAAAAACAAAATGGTTACCCCGTAGTGATAAATTTGACAGGTGCGGGCTGTACGTTCATTCGCACGAACGATCCGGATTTTCTAATTCGTACCTGATTGCAAAAAGAAAGTCCAAGACCCACTGGGAATTCTTTTAGTCAAAGCTAAATCGAATGACTGTGGGCGAGAACACGCACCACCATTTCGGCAAGTATTCCGTGGGCGCACAGCAAACGTTTGCAAATACACAGACATTATTTTTTTTCTTATCCGACATTCATATCCTGCCACTATCGATCCATTTAGTCGATTCTATATCGAATATCGAATGTTTAGCCTTCTTTCTTTAGCTTGTCAGCCATTTCTTGCTAATAGCTTTGAACTTGTTACCGCGAACTTTAATTCGCCACGGAGACGCCAGTTTAAATGGAACACGGTTAGAAGAGAATGGCTGGCTTGATAATATGTTAATTCCAAGCGTCGTTCAGTCGCTGTTGGATATATTGATAGGTGCAAGAGAGTGCAACAAAATGCAACAGAATGCAGGTTCCCTCATATATAACTATACACTTTTTTTACCTTCGTTTTTTATTCCTCGTCAACTGTCACGTGACTCTCTCGCCATTTTCACGCTGCCCCTCAATAATCACACATGACAAAGTGCATCATGCTAATATTCCACGTATATTTAGATTTTTCTACAGTCAATCATGGCGGTTTAGACTCATTATGCAAAATAAAGTCATCAAGGACTCAGAGACGCACTTGAATCTTCGCACAAGTCCATAGTACACATACACGAGTTTGTCCTGTCAAAAAAAAAGACCAATACAACGTCGATCATGACAAAATGATTTTATCTTGGAATATATGTTTTTTTTATTAATAAAATCATTCATAACCATAGATACAAGGGTGGATGCTGGTCAATTGTTACGTCAATGATAAATAACAAATTTCAAAGCTTTCCTATGAACTTCAATATGGCCGCTTGCACGTTTCATTATTCATGCCTATGTTAATGTCCTATTTAATGGCTAGTATCCGCGTGCATTGATAACTTGTTACGGCTGATATCGAATGCAATTGCCACACGAGCCAACTTTGCATCGCTAATGAAGCCAATCCGATCCCTGTACTATTCATTCAACGATTCTGCGTTGTCAAACAAATCTCATTATTCTTGGCTGCAAAAGACAAGAAAATCTTAGGGATAACTTTCCTCGTATCCATTTCACGTAATTCGTGATAAAATTGTTTAATGAAAACATTTTTTTTTCAAATTCTCTACATGGTGGCAATTTCGAATATGATCTTATATAGATTTTAATGAGGTTGGTTAACGATTTTTCACCATGGTTGCTATAAAATTTGATATATTATAGGCGCGTTCGCGCATGCGCAACAACAATTTCAACACCTCGTAACTTAATGCTATTATCGATAATTGGATGGCAATCGATAAAATTCATTTCCCTATGATTATGACGTGTCCCGTCGTGCTTCTTGCCAATACAGTTCGCAATAACGAGTGCATTAATAATCGGGAGCGGCGGATTAATAGCTGCCTCTCGTCTCCCTATATGTATATGGGAAGCAGCTCGCATCTACTTGATAATTATTTAGAAAGGAAAGGCAGGAGTGATAAAAAAGAATAAAAAATAAATTCAATAACCAAATGATTATACCCAAGTTAATTGGAAGACTAGGGAAATATTTGATAAAAAATATATATATATATAATCCCCATTGAAATCTCGTGAAGATTTTTCGGGAATATCTTACAGACTCCGTGTTACAGCAGCGTTTGAAATTGAAACGATTAAAGTTAATTGCGCCCACTATCTGATGCTCGTTAACGAACCAAACTGGGCCGAACGAATCCTCGTTTAAAAATTAAAAAAAAAAATATTCCCAAGAGCCTTGAGTTCGATTTTTTAAGATCCTCGTATATTTAGCATTCGAGACTCTCATAACGTTTTCCTATTTATTTCTTAGTGTCCGATAAATGACAATCAGTCATTGAATTTTTTAAGCGACGGTCAATGATAAGAAACCAAGAGAAGTCAACGGAACGTAGAATGATACCGAGATGTGCGACCTTGTGTGGCGCCACGGCGCTGACCTTAACAAGAAACTCCTGAAATCCTCCATTACGATCATTAACGTAAAATCCTCTGGTTGAACAGGAAAATCATAAATGATTTTGATAATTTAAAAAAAGTTCATCTTAAAGTACCCTCAGCTCCCCCACTCGCCCGTCTCGATCACTTTTATTATCATCTTTTATCCATCGTGTATTTTCATCGCGAGGTTCTCTTTCTTTTTCTTTCTTTTTCTTTCTTTTTCTTCCTTTTTCCTTCCTCCTCGACCTCACTCGTGCCACTCTTCCTGTTCCTCTCGCTTTAGCAAGACTCAACCAAGGATAAGACTGTAAATTTAGTTGGCAGCCATTCTCACCACAGCCTCCCATGGCAGAGATCCTGGAGCCGCAAGATCATCAATCTTATCCCGTAGACTGTATCTTTTCTCATGATTCATACGTATTCCTTTTTAATGTTACAGCGGACAGTGGGCCAGGGTGTACAGATGTCGATCGAGATCCACAGGGATTCTGTATGCAGCTAAATACTCATCGAGAAATCGATTCAATTCCGATTGCAGCGCCGAGCTGCGTCACGAAATTGCACTTTTGTCTCTGTGCTCGCAGAGTCCTCGTGTCGTCAGGCTCCACGACGTCTATGAGACACCAAAGGAAATTATACTCGTTATGGAATAGTACGTACCTCTAGTGGTGCACAAGTTACCATTTTGACCCAGAACCAGTTTCACGTAAAAGATCGTAAAATTATCCTTCTTCTTCCCCTCAGTGCACCCGGAGGTGATCTGCAGACTCTAATTGACGGGGACTTGGTGCCGCTCGAAGGAGACGTTGTACATTTTGTCAGACAACTGGTGGAAGGGTTGGCCTACCTGCACGAGAGAAATATAGCTCATCTTGATATTAAGGTAATTAATCAAATTAATTACTGATTTAATGAAAATTGAACATTTACTAACAATTTGAAAATATACAGGGACTTCCCACTTGAAATTTGTATAATCGAGAGATACCTGGACTAAATTTTTTAATTTTTTTTGAAAATGGCGGCCGATTAGACTGCTGCCCACTGAGTAGCCGTATGGCTTGTTGCTCCCTTGGTACGATGCATATAATGCTCCCTCTCGCTCTTATAAATTGGCGCTCGTTAACCGGTCACGATCGTATTTCTCAGCCAAGAGAGCTATCCTCGGCATCATCACCAGGAATCGTTCTTTTCTTTCTCTTTAATTCCTTCTTCCTTTGCCTTTGTATGCACTGTTTACGATACGAGCTGGGAAATTCCCTGGCAATCAATCGGCAAGTATCTTTAGTCACTGCATCAAGTTTAATGATCTTGCATAGTTTAATTAACGAATCTCCCCTCGCTCCCTGTGTAGATAAAAATTCAAATTTCTATATAGCAATAAAGACGTCTTCGTTTTTCAAAAATCGAATTCACGCCCGGCCGTCATTTTTTCCACAGTCAGTTTACAATTTATTTATCATCGCCTTATCTCAGGTTAGCCGACCTTAATGGAAACTTCAAATTACAACCTCTAGCCTTCAACCTTCATAGCTCTAGTTGGATCACCACGTCAGTTTCATTTTGAGGGGCCATCTCCTTACGAACTCTAACGTAAATAAGTCCCCTCAAAGTGGAACTGATGTCGTGGCGCCCGATTCTACCTTGTTGTACGAAAATTGGAAAAGGATTAATTACGAGAAATGCATAGTGGCGGTTGGCGCTATGCCCAGCGAGAACACCGATTTGCGATAAGCAGGCAGAAAACAAATTGGATTTCCTTGTAGGGCAACTGCGGACAAAGGATCGTATAAAGTCGATTCAGGAGCTCTCTTCGCATTCAGTGGAAATAACGAGTCGCGTTCGGTAACGGCCTCGTGTCCTTAGTCGCGAATAAATTCAGCGAGAGGCAAAGAGAGAGAGAGAGAGAGAGAGAGAGAGAGAGAGAGAGAGAGAGAGTCGCAGGATACGAAGAGAAAGACCAAGAGGGACTTGGCAGCATAAAAAATAAAAGAGAAATAAATAAATATATATATATGAGAGAGCAGCACGCTCGGCACGCTTCTCGAGAAACGAATGAGAAGCTTCTCCTACACTTTTCTTTCCTTGGTCTTATCCCATATCTATACTTATTCTCATACCACTCGAATACTTGTGGGACGATTATCGTACGTAGGCACGAGAATTACTTCGTATTTGTGAAAAGTGGGAAAACGTATATCGCTGTACATAAAGATCAGGATTTACTGCCTATTACTGCGACAAGGTCGAGCGAGCTTGGCTACGTTCTTATATTCTCTCTTTGGTTATCCAAGTTTTTTCTTCTTTATGTCTTCTTCTTCGCTCAGAATAGAAGCATACTGCCAGATAATCCGGGATCCACGCTTTTGCTCCCGTTTACTCCTCTCGATTGGACGTAATTTAAACTTCGGTCGAATTCGGTTTGAATTGGCTTATGAATCGTCAGTGCCATCTGTGGGTGAAAGAGTGTTTTAAGGTGTGAAAGATAAATGAGTTGAGAAATAAAGGGATTCGAAGATTTTTGCTCGCTGTACCTTGCACAAAGTCGGACAAAGTCGCACAAGTTCAAACTCGTTACCGAGGCCAGATTGAATTCCTCCTTGGGATACGTCAATGATGTTTTCACGAGAAAAATATTCTCACGATTCTCCATAAACTTCCATAATCCTCTGTAACCTTCCATTCGTCTGTCTACATCCATCCGCTTCTAGTCAGTCAGTCAGTCAGTCAGTCAGTCAGTCGTCCGTAAATCTGTTCCGTTCACCATCATCACTGCGAATCGGACAAGGAATTTTATAGGACAGTATGTCGAGCGATGACTCGACCCGCCATATACGATTTATGGCGATGGGGTTACAGCTTATAGTCTTCGGCGCAGAACGTAGAACATCAAATGGAGAACGTTTCGTCTCCGACTGGTTAATCTAACAAGTTGGCTAAGAAGTTTCTTACCATTTTCGATTAACGATTGAAGACAATTTCGGTATCGTCGTTCAACATTTTTTTTAGGTTATAAAGACCTGGACTCCTTTGAGATATTTATTTACATGTAATTCAACAATATTTTATTAGCGTAATCTGATTCGACATGGCAAGCGATACGTGTAAATATTAAAGTCAATAGTGAATAAAAAAGAAAAAATTAGCTTAAACAGACATCCGTGCATAAATTTCCAACTTGAATTATTCAGTCAGCACTGTTGGCTTGCTGATAAATCATTGAATAAATTGGTGCTCTTATCGGAGGGTGAAGGAATGATAATGTAAGAGAGTCCCACGTTTTATAGGAAATCGACCACGCCTTATACTAGTTTTACACATGGTGAATGATACAGCCTGGTGTTTGCGATTCTGCTGCCATGGTTACCAGAAGCTGGAATATAAATTGGATACAAGTTTCGGCGGGACTTTTAAATATATTCTTACAGGTTGTGTCCATTGTGCAATTTAGAGTGCCTATGGTCTTAACGCATTTATTATCTTGGAAAAGGTGAATGTCTAGTCATCGTTATTATTATTATCGCGTGGGTTTAGTCGCTGAGAATCTTTTTTTGGTTTTATTCAGATATCAGAAATACGGAGAACGATGAAATAATTAATAGCACGCGCTCTCCGCGGCGACAAGGCTTGACGAAATCCTTCAGAATGTTAATTAATAGCAGGCTATTAGACTCCTGAAGATGTAAGAGGTTTTATATAAAAGGGGTATACCTACGCTATTAAATATTTATTTTTTTCGTTTAGTAGCCGCAGATACATTTCAGTAGTCCCGTAAATGTTTGGACGCTGTAAAGTCCGTAGTCAAAGTACTATTAACCTGATAAAATAGGACTGTGAAATAATTGTGCGTCACTTCCGTCTCGTTTATCTGTTCCAGAATTTGATTTTACGAGTCCTCTCATTTCATTTACCACAATGACTGGCCGTGCCAGAGAGAAACTTTGAATATTCAGGCTTGGTAACGCCCACGTGAAAATTTCCAAGGTTCTGTTATGTCGCGGATGAGAAAATTCTAAACGATTTCTTAAGTATGGGCAGGTTCGTTATTTTATTTAAATATGAAGAAGACGCATAAACACATTGTATATGGGTCAGGTCTGCCTCTATATATATATATATATATATATATATATATATATTGCATGAAGAAATGAGAATCCTAGCTGTGTGTATTTATACATATATGTAACGCGTGTTAGCCAGAATTTAATATTCCATTCTATCGGCCAGTGCCGAGGCCTAGATTTATCGTAACAGAATCTAGGCTTGTTTATGTAAATGACAGCAATGTTTTCCTCGATAAACAAGAATCTTCGGTCTCTCGACGTCTTTACGTTTTATGTCCTGATCCTGACGTCGCGACAACCCCCCATATACTTGTATCACCCTATGGACAAGAATCATCATAAATATCCACATGGATGAAATAAATAAAAAATCGAAATTTCTATAAATTTGCAAACCATAATGTATTTCCAGTCGTCCCTGTACCTTTATTTTTATGCCATTTCATTCCTCCTGCAAGAAGAAGAGCCCATTTAAAATCCTCAAGAGCAAACATGGCGCTCTTTGAATTACTCTTATAATTACCAAATTAATAACGTAATTAAGTAGTGTCTACTTACAGCCAAGTATTCAGTGTGGACGTAGTTTGTGGCTCAGCAGGATATCCAACCTTACATTAGCTTCTATCAAACATGAATCTGGGTCCCACATGCTGTGATATAGCTGCCACCATGCTACTGCTCTATGGAGCCTTTTCACAATTTATACATGTGTGTGTGCGTGCGTGCGTGTGTGTACAGTCCTTCCTACTGAATGCCAACATCTAGTGACTAGGAAGAATAAACAGGAGTAATCTAGAAATAGTCATAAGGTGAAAGTATTATCTCGAAATTTCACCAAGATACCAAAGAAGGATAATGCATGTGTCAGAAATACGAGGAAGTCGTCAATTCCGTAAGACATAATAAATTACACGAACTTCTGATAAACATTGTAAACGGCCTAGAATATTTTTCGTTAAAAAAAGAATACCTTTTACGCGTATTCAATCTTCAATATCAGTAATTGCTAAATCATTTGCCAGAAGGAAATGACTTGTCTGCGTTCAATGAACATTTCTCAGCCTACCCGTCTCACTTGGTTAACTAAACTTGCCTAACGGCAGTGCTTTCACCTATTCCATTAATTCCTTTACTTCCGTCCTCAATCAAAAAATCTTACCACAATCTCAATAACCGTTCCACACTGAAGAAATAAGTATCCGATGATGATAATAATAGACAGATGTAAAATATATTCCACATAACCTCTACGACGGTAAGGAGGATCCTCATGGCGCATCCGCCACTCTTCTTTACCCTAAGGATTATCCTTGCAAGGTTTAACGACTTGTCACTCGGCAGTTCGTTAAACTCGACGTGAGTCTGTTTTATCGTCGGAGAGTTGGTTTTCGCGATAAACGTGATTATTTGTTGGCTATTCATAGATCGTCGTTGCCAATTTTAGCCTCCGCAAACTACTGAAATAGACGTCAAGCGTGGGATTCCAGGGGTGGCTATCTGACATGTATACGAGCTCGTATCTTCTACTATGCATTTCATATTATACATACATAACATTTCAATTAATTGATTTTAAAATTATTTTGCAGCATCGTATTGCAAAATTGCAGTTGTGATCATTACTTGGAAATATCAAAATTGTGAATATTTTAAACTTTACATTGTTTTAATTGCAATCTGTTGTGAAAATAAATCTTAACTGATATTACATTTTGTCGAAATACTTGAAAAACCTAACTTAGTACTATGCAAACTGTCAGTTTGCGTTTATGGGAATCGTTGGAAATATTATACGAGCTCGTATCTTCTACTATGCATTTCATATTATACATACATAACATTTCAATTAATTGATTTTAAAATTATTTTGCAGCATCGTATTGCAAAATTGCAGTTGTGATCATTACTTGGAAATATCAAAATTGTGAATATTTTAAACTTTACATTGTTTTAATTGCAATCTGTTGTGAAAATAAATCTTAACTGATATTACATTTTGTCGAAATACTTGAAAAACCTAACTTAGTACTATGCAAACTGTCAGTTTGCGTTTATGGGAATCGGTCACAGTAATATGTCATTTTTTGAAAAAGCCACACTGCTGTGTCGGCCACTTGCGGCCTACTTCCGCTGGTGCGTTTCTACTGACTAACTCTGTATAACGACACATAATATAACTTTAGCATATAGCACACGGTATACTACACATAATAGACACAGTGCATAAATATAGTGTAAAAACTCAAGAGACTCGAGGAAGTCGATTCTCCCTGCATAATCCAACTACCTGCCATTGGTCCAAGATTTCCTTATCAGATCCATTCTGATCTACACCGTGTGCTTTCCCTTTATCTATTTTTTAATCTCTAATCTTCATGTCGTTCACACTGATGCATTTATCTTTTTTCCAGCCACAAAATCTCGTTATGATGGGCAGCTTCCCCGAGTGCGACGTAAAGCTATGCGATTTCGAGATATCCCGTGTTATCCTCGAGGGTACAGAAGTCAGGGAGATTCTGGGCACTCCCGATTACGTGGGTAAGTCAGATGATTGAACCTCTGGTATACCCTTTTTTATTTTCTTTTTTATTTACTTTCGTCTTTTCTTTCTCGTATTTTGCCACTCGTAAGTGTTAACGGCATTGGCTGTAAGTCCAATCGGAGCCAAGCGGCTTCTAGCGGCTTCTAACTGAACTGCGATTTTCTTTGACGTCCCCCGTTTTTTATTAATAACGATAATTATCGATCACTGCTAATCGACGATAACGGGATTGCACTAATAGATTTTAATTGACACGTTAGCCTCGTGCTCACGTATTACGAGTGTTTGATATTGTTTATGCAGACAGGCAACGTGCAATCTAATCCGAGCAAGGTAATCGGCATTGATGCTCCGGCTAATGGAAAAGTGCATTTATTAGAAACGTATTTCAAAGATAACCCAACGTGCTTAGTGCTTAGTGCTTAGTACCGTTCAACCCAAGAGCAGCTTTTACGACTCCCTTTATTGCTCGTTCGCTACTTAAAATTGTACGACCGTCTTACGGCATCTGTTTGCTCGTGTATAATTAATTATATTGTCAATTTGTTTAACGACGTTCACGTCTTTGAAATACGCAGAAGGATCCTCTCTGATGTCATACTCATCCAAGATCTTTAAACTCCCACGCTATCAGTTCTCCTTTACAACTTCGCTCTACGCTACTATTATGCTTATATTGACATTTTAGTTAGAAACAGTCTGGGACTTTTTAATGATTTTGTATATGCTAATGAGATAAGGTATGACGCTTCAGATACGTCCCACGGATTGTCCATATTTTCTTCATCGAAACGCCATGGTTGTCTTATACCGTACTATGTATAGTGTGCGTGTGTGTATACATATATATATATATATATATAGTACGGTACTATGTGGCGTTTCAAATATTGCGCCAGAAAAGATTGACCGAGCGAGTATTATTTATTTTAGCTCCTGAAATTCTTCATTACGAACCGATAACGCTGGCTGCCGATATGTGGTAAGTTTTTTAGCGTGGCGAACGATCACTGCCAAGAATTCTAGCGAAGTCGACGTCCATATGGACATATTTGGATTGACCGTAGCGTTTGTGTGACTCAGGTCCCTGGGTGTTACCACTTACGTTCTGCTCACGGGATTTTCACCATTCGGAGGTGAAACCGATCAAGAAACCTTTCAGAATATTTCAATGGGCGAAGTTGATTTCCCTGAGGAATTGTTCGAAGATGTGTCTGCGCAGGCTAAGGATTTCGTAGCGAAGCTTCTTGTGCCGGACCCGAGGTAAATCTTTTGTGATAATATTTTAAGATGACAGATAATCACTGACGCGCTGTGACTATTGAAATGATTTCAGTGCACGAATTACAGCGAAACAATGCCTGCGTCATGAATGGCTGAGGGGGGCACCTACTCAGGCGTCACCTCATCTCAGAAGATATCTTTCAAAGTCGAGGGAAGTCTTATTGGAGCGTGTCGTTAGCCGTGAGAATTTAAGAAGAGCCGCACTTCTAAGTCAGGCAACGAGTCACGCCAATCTTATGGAGTCTACTCGGAATCACAATCGGATTCAGACTGAGAGTCATAATGGGAATCAGGGTCTATATTGTAACTTGAGTCAGAGTGAGATGTGCTTGAGCTATGGACTCGCCGGAAGTCGCGCCAGTTTACCAGGAAGCGAGGAGCGCATGAGTCCGGCTGAGTCTCGGACGAGTCTCGATTCATCTCGAAATAGCATTGCACTGAGCCAGAGCTGCCTGCTCAATAAAGAGCAAACTCAAGGACTGCTTGATCAGGCTCAGAGCAAGTCTCAGGCTAATCTTAATCATGGTCCTAGTCGCGGATTGTTATCCAGGATGCGTAACCTTAATCATACACAATCCCAGGCATGTTTACTGAACAGTCTGAGTATTGCTACGGAAAAACATATAATGAATCCTTTCTTTAGTAGATCTAGGGAGAAACTTTATGGGTTGAAGTCTCTATCCAAGTCACAGGGTGTTTTGGATATCTATAGAAGCCTGGAGTGTCTTCGTCATAGGAAAAATCCGAGAACACCCACGGAAGACATGCTACCGATTTTTAAGCAATTGAGCGTCGAGATTGCTGCGTCCACAGCATCCCTAACTGAACTCGCGACTGTTGCGAATGACAATTTTATTTTTAGAAAGGCAAAAATCGCCGATTCCAGGCCTCAGGATGATGGCTCCGTATCCTCCGACGTGTCTTTGAACAATGCTTTCGGGAAGGAAGTAAAGATTGATAAATGTTACGGAAATGATGAAATTCTTGTGCAGCAAAGAAAGTCAGGCAATGAGTCGGTAATAAATGAGACCAATACAGATAAATTACAAAAGGGATCAAATGATATTTCCTCCAACGATGAGAATCATAAAACTCATTCCTATGAATCTGAAGAGAATCTTGATTCTCTTCAATCTATCGAATCGGATACTTTGACCGAGGACTCGGACGAGACTGAATTAGAGAGAAGATCTTTGTTATCTGTAAAGCAACCGTCTCAGAGACAGCATTCGGATATATCGAGTCATTCAAATAATTCCGCCAATTCTGACGAGAAGGATGAGCATTCGGAATCGGAGAACGATGAGCCAAAGTATACAGTTGCCCAGTTGGTATCTGCGTTTAATAAGCACCAGGAAGTCGCCTCAAAGACAAGCTTGGAAGCTATTATGAGCGAGAAGCGTATCAACGAAGTCATGTTTCCAACTGGACCAAAAGCATTGAGACTGTTTATACCGGATATCAATATTACTGAGAGCAGTATAGTCAGAAGGAAGACCAGCTACAAGCCCAGGAAGAATTGGGAGGAATTAAGGAAGAGAAGCGAGAAGAATGAGGGTATCCTTAAGGATTTTGATAACGATTCTGGGAACGAGGATGACGATGAGAATGTTGATGGTATTGAGAGGACTGGTACTGAATCGAAGAAAATATCTAGCGAGGATATTGACTCTGAGGTAATATTAAAAGAATCAAACATAAATGTAACAGTCGAAGATAAAGCAAAGCAACTGATAGAAACGAAGGAAGACAAGGACGACAGTCAGAAAGGTCAAAATGAGGAACTTTCAAAATCTCCATCGACTTTTTCACGACAGACAAAGAATTTGATCTCCGATCCTAAAGAAAGAGTAGCTAATTACATATTTCCAGAATTGACATTAACGACAAAGGAGGAAAAGGTCGATTCCTCAAAGGAGCAACAAAAAAACGGATCCAAGATAAAAAAAGAACGAACGAAGCCACTGTCGAAAACTAACAGTGGCGTGAACCTGAGAGACATTCTCCAAAAAGTAGACAATTCGCAAACGTCACCCAAGGAAAATATGGAAAATTTAAGAAAGAGAACATCCATCACAAAAATCATTATTAATGACAGTCTCTCGCTAGATAACGACAGCAACAATAATGGTGCGAGTTCGTCCATCTCTCGAGCAAAAAGTGAACTACCGTCAATCGAAGGTAACAAAAATCAAGGTAATCAAATAAATTTAGAAATTCCACCGTCATTCATAAGATCATCATCGTTATCAAGTGAAAGTAGCTGTCCAACTCCATCCAGTGTCCAGTCAGACCTAGGTACATCCTGGGACGACGTACAGCCCCAAGTATCAAGCACCTTAGAGAAAGAAGAAATTAAATCGCGAAGGATACCATTGTGGGATAAAAACGAGCAACAGAAGGTTCAACATTTAGATAACAAAAAATGTTTAAATATGACAGCAGAAGAGAGAAAGACATGGGGTAAGGTCTGTACCGGTTCGTATACAAGAGCTATGGAAAAATTTAACGGAAAAGGCGCAGAATCCAATAGAAAATCTTTAAACTCTTTATCGACGCCAAAACTAAATGAGAAAAAAAGAAGGAAAAGTAGTCCTGCGATGCCGCAGCTAATTGATCCTTGAATTAGACAAGGTCCGGTAAGACTGACTCTGGCCAACAAGAAGCCCGGATCTGTAGATTAGGATCAAGCAAACGTAGAGCGAGTGACTCGAAGGACAATGCAGGATGATTCAAGTGATGCAGTGTCATTGTACGTCATTGCCACGTGGCGGTACGTGGCTAACAGTAGGGAAACATGAGTCGCACTAGATTTTTCAAACGCCTAACACAAAACGGTAACCTATCATTAGCATCCTACTAACCTTTGTCTCTAGTTGTACAAGGTGCTAGATCATGATTTATCGCTTAGCCTTATCCTTGGAGTAAGCTCCGTATTCGGCGCGGCTAACGATTCTTCGTATTTTTTTTACTCTTCCATTCCCTTTTTTCACTTTATTATTTTTCACTTCTATCCTCCATTTGTTATCCGTCGGAATGGAACTTGTTGAGATCCAGAGCGACGAATAAGAATATTGAGGAATTCTAATGAGGTTGATGACGATGATGATGCCTGAGTAGTTCTATAGACAATTTCCTAGGTCGTCTATGACAAATTCCTTTTTTCCAAGTAAAATGGATTATTCATCTCGCTAATTGCGTCCTCCGAATGCAGCTGTTAGATCCTCGTTAAAAGTTGATTTTAAAATAGCGCGTGATACGGAGCAGAGTGCGTAGGTATTATTTAAATAGATTCCTTCTTTCACTTTTTTTTTTGCTCACATAACGGAATCGCACGAATCATGATTCCAAGTAATTATCCAATCTTGCTGGGTATCATGCCTTTTTCTGCTTTTGGGAAACAGCGGTGCCCTAAATGGTTTCTTGGCCATTAGTATTGTCACAAATTTTAAATACTTCCAGGAATGCTCGCGCACTGCAGGTAAAGCACAATGCGTAAGACCTTGCAACCATTTACTGGATGCTGTTTTTCTTCGTCTTGCAGGTATAATATTAAGAGGTGCTCCGCGCACTAGAATCCTTAGAGTAATCTAATGACTAACTACGAAGGAAATTTATGGGAATAAAAATAACAGAAAATTATGACTGTCGATAAGTAATTTACAATCAGAGAGAATTTAAGTGTAAGACTATTTATGTAAATATATGATTATCTCGAAAGGAAGGTATAATGAAGGAAAATCTTTGCACAATGGCAAATGTTTTATTATAATATAAAACGAATTGATATTTGTTATATTCGAATGAACGATCGTAATCGTCTCGTATAGCCGATAGAATAAAATTGTGCCGAAATTACTCCCATCGACTTTTTCTCACCCTCTTTCGTTCCACCTTTTCCTGATTTCCTGGATTCTCACTGTTCTGACCGTCTTGACTGTTAACATCTTCTGTCGAAGAATTTGCAGAAAGTCCTACAGGAGGTGGTGGTGGCATAATCACCGAAGCTGGCTGTATCGTCTGTTCCCACGTGTGATCGGAAGATGCTCGGAACTAAATGTTACATAATATTAAAATAACATATGCTCAAGATCAGTCTTCGAAAATATATTTACCTGAGTGTTGTACTGACTCCTGAAGGCAGCTTTCATGGCGGAAAGCCTGTCGCTACCTGGTCCATGTCTTTCGAGTTTCTTAACAACTTCGCTTATGTCTTTCGGTGGTTGGGAAGAGGATCCACCACAGGATTGTCCTGAGGGTGGTTCTGGTCTACCACGAAAACCTAATCCTGCACCCCCGACGTTTAGACTTTTACCTTTTCCACCCTTGAATCTTGATTTTCTGAACCAGGCGCTCTGCATAGCCAGGTCCATTAAACCTTTCGGCACTTCCTGATTGGCTCCTTCGAGATTCCTCACGAGGTGACCAGCGAATTCTTTATCCTTCTCGGTGACCAAGGTGTAAGCCGTTCCCTTTTCACCAGCACGACCTGTCCTTCCTATTCTGTGCGTATGCGTGTCGATGTCTCGCGCAACGTCATAATTCACCACTGTCTTTATGTGTGGTATATCCAAACCACGAGCTATTAAAAAATAATTTATAAAAAGGGCTCATGAATTATCTTAGGTATTTAATGAAAAGTATAAATATTAATAAAAATTACCGGCTACGTCTGTAGCTACTAAAATGCTGACTTCTTTCTTTTTAAAAGCTGTGATAACTTTGTTTCTTTCAACCTGATCCATGTCACCATGTAAAAGGAGAACATCGAACTCTTTCAATTTAAGGTTGTTCGCAAGTTCCTCTGCGTTTAACTAAAATATCAATTTCGGAATAAGAAAATTCTTATAAATAAGATATCGTTAAAATAAGAAAATTCTTACCTTTTTCGTAACGAATATTAATAGACTTCCAGCGCTCAAATATTCCACAATATTATGCAGTAACCAGGACCACTTTCCTGCAGGATTATTGTGGAACATTATGACGTGTTGAGTAACGTCGGTATTAGCTTCACCCACGTCACCCTGAACTATTCTTACAGGATCCGTCAAAACGTCTCTTGCTAATTTTTCTACCCTCTTTTTGAAGGTAGCGCTGAATAACAATGTTTGTCTGTCGGGTCTTACGTGATTACATATAGATCTTACTTGGGGTTCTGGAAAATATAATGATGCGTTCTAGAAAAGTATCGGCATTATAATTTTGAAGTAAATTCAAAAAGGATATTTTACCAAAACCCATATCAAACATTCTGTCAGCCTCGTCTAAAACGAGAAACGTAACCCTAGATAAATTTGTGGCTTTCATTTTGACCAAATCAATCATTCGGCCAGGTGTAGCTACGACTATTTCAGCACCACCCTCCAGGGCTTTGCTCTGCTCCCATTTACTACCACCCCCGTAGCAGCAGCAGACTTGGATGTTGTAAACCTTACCAAACTTCTTGGCCTCTTGGTAGATCTATCGATAAAATTACTGACGAACTATTCTGTTTGAAAGCTATGGAGAGGACATCTATTCTCTTATGAATTTTGTTTCAGCTTATCCTGGATTTACCTGCTGTGACAGCTCTCTGGTTGGCGCGAGAATCAAACCAATAGGACCATCGCCATGTTTGAGCTCTTTTTGGTCCATAATGTGTACCAACATTGGCCAAATAAAGGCTGCTGTTTTACCGCTACCGGTTTTCGCAATTCCTATCAGATCACGACCACTAAGGGCAGTAGGCACAGCCTGAGCTTGAATTGGCGTAGGCTGTGTGTACTCATTTTTGCGAATGGTCTTCATCAACGCGTCGTCAAAACAGAAATGAGCGAAACTTGTCACTGGATTTGGTGGCGACGGTCCAGTCACTTTGATACCCAGAGTCTTTCGCAGTTCTTCAATCTGTTGTTTCCCCAAGCTAGCAATCTCCTCGTGAACGTTGTAGAAATTCTTCTCGAAAGCCTCGTACTGTATCTCTGAATGATCTATGGATGGTAGGGGATCTATATCCTTCTTCTTTGGAGGAGCTATAGGATTTCCATCCTCGTCGTATTCTATTTCCTGATCAGATTCTTCCTGTTGCAATCCGGCTGTTGGATTTTCTTCCATATACCTAGAGAATGTAGTTGCGCAATGTCCTATGGAAAGTTCCACTGTCTTCTAAGATCGATGTGATCTTGAGGAGAACTCTAAATTTACCTATAGTAACTCTCCTCGTCATCTTCTCCATCGATATCAGCCCGGAATCCTTTTGGTTTCTCCTCCTTCCGTTCTTCCTCGGTAAATTGAGCATCAAAAGTATTCTTTTTTACTTCAGCGTCAATTCCAGCCATGAAGGCATCCAAAGGATCTTCCTCACTGTCGCTGTCACGTCCCTTTCTATCATTTTTTTTCATCATGTCGTAAGTCGGTGATCCAGGAGCAGGAATGTATTCCAATGAGGAAGTTGGTGGCTCGTCGTCATCCTCAAAGTATCTGATTTTTTTAGTTTATAGTTTATCTTAACCTTTGTCTGTCTTAGATCTTGAAATTGGTATTAACTTAACAAGTCACTTAGCAGTTGGACTCCAAATAATAAGTTTTTATTGTACTATACTCACTCCTCTTCAGTCTTACTGCGTTTCTTTGGTATACCCCAACATGCAGACAGTGCATTTTCCGTAATTGCATTCATAGTATGATAACCCTGTTTGCTGAGTGCTGAATTTTGAGGCGGTGGAGGTATGTTAGCTCCACTTCTCTTAGTTCCTGACATTTGGAAGCCTGCAAACCCAAATCCCTTGGGTTTGTTACCACCTCCACGGTGGTAACTCATATTTAATCTGATGCACTGAAAATAATACCCTTACACTGGCGTGTTTACCCTTTTTTATTATAAGTCACATGCTAAAAATAACTAGCATTGTTAATAAAAATAATAAATAACTAACCCAGCACGCAATAGCATAAACAATATTAAAATATATTATGGCATAAATCATTCCCAAATATTACAGAAAGTAACAGGAACGTATACATATTACAGAATATCATAGAACCTAACAATATCACTGTAAAATGAATGGCAATCCAAGAAACGAAGGGAAATCCTTACGGGAAATAATTGGATAACGATAAGGTTATATATACCGTTTCAAAGATAAAATAAGTGAGCTCAATAAAGTGGGTAACGAATATTTCAGGCAGTTATTAATAACAGCTAGCATAAAAAGTATTGCTGCAGAAAGCAGTTCCATTCACTGACCTTTACCTATTTCAACTTTGAAAAATAATTCACTGACACTGTATGAAAAGTCGTGACTACTGAGAAGTAAACTTTTCTTCGCCATGAAAGTTTTACATTGGTACCACCATACAACGTCATAGCGCACCGATCCATATAATTAGCCCCTCATTACGACCGATCGAACTATTCTTTTTCGCTATCGTTTCTTGGTGAATTAAGGACCATTCTAAACGTTTGACGGTTGATTGTTTACATAAATTTATAAAAACAAATTTGGCTAGGGAATTTTTTTCAACTAGTCCCTCAATGATCAGGCTGATTCCTCATGGAGCGTACTTATGGACCACCATTTTCTAAAATTTTCCGACATTTAATACAAAAATTCCCAAGCCTTTGGCTCTGGAATTTTCCCCAGGCAGCGGCTATTTGGGAATCTCCAATAGTAGAGGTAATCCATTTCTGTGTAGACTTAAACACTACGAAAATTATTAAGTTAAATCTTGTACAGTCGATAAACAATATGAATGCAAATTCGTTGTATAACATTTTTTATTTTAAAAACAATAGCTGCTATATCTACAAACTACTCACGACCCTTTTTAACTTTATCATACCGCCTTTTCAACTCTTTTGCTTTTTCCACGTTTATTCTAAACTCTAATACCAAATGTAATAGTTTATTAAACACTTCATCTAGGTTTTTTAATATATCATCAGCATTCTGTTCATCTTCAGTTTGATGTACATTCTGTACAACAGTATCTTGATGTTGCGGTTGCCGTACAAGCAACCTATCCATTGAAACAAGTTGTGGACACACTTCCTTATCAAGAACAACAACTTCATTGTCACTTTCATTTCTGGAATTGTCACTCTCATAATTATAACATGGAGACTCCCCACCAGAAACCTGCCTCTTTCTTCTTCGCCTTGGCGTATGTAATCGAACAGGGCTTGTCTGTATCATAAAACGTTGTCGTCTTCAAAATAGAGCCAAAGTTTATAATTTAACTTCAAATCTGATAGTTTTTTAGACACTTCATCTATGTTTTTTAATATATTATCATCATCATTCTGTCCATCTTCGGTTCGATATACATTCTGTACAACAGCATCTTGTTGTTGCAGTTGCTGTAAAACCGAACCATCTGTTAACACTAATACCAAATCTAATAGTTTATTAGACACTTCATCTATGTTTCTAAATATATCATCATCATCATTCTGTCTATCTTCAGTTTGATGTACATTCTGTACATTATATTGATGTTGTGGTTGCTGTAAAAGCAACCCATCTGTTGAAAATAGTTGTGGGCACACTTCCTTATCAAGAACAACTTCATTGTCACTTTCATTTCTTGAATTGTCACTCTCATATTTATAAAATGGAGACTCCCGACCAGAAACCTGCCTCTTTCTTCTTCGCCTTGGCGTATGTAATCGAACAGGGCTTGTCTGTATCATAAAACGTTGTCGTCTTCAAAATAGAGCCAAAGTTTATAATTTAAGAAATCAAGAGAAAGCCTACTTACTGCACTATCGTCATCACAGCATATAGCACAAAAACAAGAGGTTGCGTGTGGTTTCAAGATTTCTTCATCAATTAATTTTTCCAAATTCCTTCCTCCGAATCGTATGCTTTTTGTCCAATCATTAGTAGACGCTCTGCCACATAACGCCTTGAATTCAATCGGAGTATACCAATTTTGGCCTACTTTTATAGAGCGGCCTCTACCTCCAGAGCCAAATCTTCTTTTATGTAATTCAGCATTGGTGGTGTTGCACCTGACTGGTAAAACGGCCATATTTGCGGCAGATACGTTAGTCTGATCAGATTGACCTTCATCTTCGCTACTTTCAATCAATATTTTGGGGGGTATCAGCTCTCCATGACAAGGAACTGCGTCCGTATCTTTGTCTGCAGATAATATTTGGTTCGATTGTCCTGAACCAGGTAGCTGCAAAAGAAGTTTTCGTTGGTATATTTCAAAGTACGAATAGAACGACGACGATTACTTAAGTAAAATGTTCAAAGTCGAGAGTTCACCTTCACCTGGTCGGACGTGATAACATTGTAGGTCGTACCCTCGGTCTTGTATACAGGTCTGAGCAGTTAGGCGAAAAACGTGCTAGCATCGGTTAGCTGCGCTATGTCAGCCATAGGTCAGCAAGCTTCTTCGACATTATGTTTTGCGGACAAAACCGGCCACATTAGCGGTTACAAGCTAGAACGTGATGATGATAGGGAAACCTGTATACAAGACCGTGGTCGTACCATTGCTCGAATTAACAACTCCAATTATTGAACCTACCGACAGAGAACATTGTTAATATCCAAAATCAATGATAACTTTGCTGTTACGGCGGCCGTGCCTATCTTGCCTTTTTGTGTTGTGAATGGTTTTGGCATCTCTGCAATCTACGTCGATTCAGATCACAACACGAAACTGTAATGGAGAAATTTTGAAAAATCGGGTCTTATATCGTGTCGAGTAACAGTTCGAAAATGTGCCACGAGTGGTGCTGAAGCTATTTCCCTCATTCCTTCCTTTCTGTCTTTCTTTGTTTACGCCAGCAAGTCACGGATCGTTGTTAGTTTTCCGATAGATAATAGAGCGGAATTTCGGGTTCGCGATTGGCCATGTAAGTTACGTCGTACACAAAGTACGCTCCATAGGGAATCAGCCTGACCATCGAGGGTTAATTGAAAAAAATTTCCTAGCCAAATTTGTTTGTATAAATTTACATAAATAAATAACCGTCAAACGTTTAGAATAGTCCATCATTCACTAACAAATGACCAGCAAACGATAGCGAAAAAAATTAATTCGATCGGTCGTGATGAGGGGCTAACTATATGGTGCTCAGCGCACCATTGAGTACCTCTGGCGGTTGGCAGTAATATCGATAAAGTCACAAATTGCACAAAACTAGCTTATCTGAAGAGTAAAATTGCTAATCGATTTATCATACGTCAACAATTTTGTCATGCAAATCTGTATTACCGACTTTATCAGAAGGCGTGAGTCGTGAATCGCGTAAAAAAATTTATCAATTCCCACAAGCTTAAGAGCTTTGGGCGTTTTCGTTGGAACATGTGGCCGCTTGCCAATTTTAATATAGAAGTAACTTAAGCGCAAATTTCCACCCAAGAAAATACTTTAATAAAGAGAATCTTTGTTCTGAGATCTCTTGGAAACTTAGAAATCTTTCTTTCTAATTACGGCAGTAAATTTCGCGAAGACTTGTTGATTTTCCACACGCGCCACTACCGATCGTTATATCAACCATTTAAGTCCTGAAATCCTCTAATTTCCACATGAGTGATAACTCCTACGCAAAAATGAACATGATCAATGATCCTAAAGACGGTGAGTGCTGATATTACTGATATTACTACAATCAATGGCACTACAGTGAAGTTTATGCAAACAAACATGTACACTCAATAAACTTTTTCACTATCGTAGCCAAGACCATTGACCAATAATTAATTCAAAACAGCAAAATCGAATTTTTCCAAACCTATTTGCGAATAATATTTGCCAATCAAACGTTTAATAAGTTTACCTGTTAGTCATTGCCATAGAGTCATTTAGAAATTGCAAATTTGCGTTCTCTAAGTTATACAGAATTTCAAATGAAAGATAATAAATGGAGACTCGCTTTTTTACCGGACGGTAAATGATTGTTGTTACCGACGATCATGTACCGCTGCGATTCCGGAATGGGAATGACGCTTTGAAACGGAAGAGGAATGGAAAGGAGAGAAGCATGGCGGTTACAGGTGGTTGCTCGACGGTCGACACTCAGAAGGCCGAACGAGCGCGACGGTACGGACTAAAGTCTTCCTTCCTTCCTTCCTTTCCTTACGGCTGCCCCCTCCAATGAGGAGATGTGCCAGACGAACTACAGCCAAAAAGGAAAAAGGCGACTTGGAATGGAAAGAAAAATGTGATAGGTGGTCAAGTGGAGTGAAGAAAGAAAAGGATGGCGTGGTTCGATTAAAAATCCGAGCTGGGAGATCCAAGTCGACCTATATAAATTTAAAAAATGAGTGAACGATACGAGTGGCGAATACCAAGCGAATCGCCCCATCGCTATTTCTCCTTGAATACCAAATGATCATGCGTCTTCTGAAATTCTCTTATTTCTCAAGGGCAGACATTTTCTTTCATACAAATTTTCGTCACTAATTTTTCTTACCCAATAATTTATCCTTCAAGGAATCATGTATGTACTATCAATTGGATTACTTATTTAGCCATATAAAAGTACTCATTAAATACGGCGAGTCCAAAATAAACATTGAAAAGGTTTAAGGGCAGTGAAGATGGATTTTGTAATTGCCCGAATGAAGAGGTAAATATGAAAGATTACAAAATTTGTGAGTATGTAATTCATAACGACGTGAAATGTCTGAATGAATGCCAAGGAAGCTGTATAAAGTGTAAAGGTGCGCAAGCTAGCTCGTACTTACTTACCACCCCCTATACGATACCGGGGGTAGTTCGGAGCTTGCGGCGCCACTTGGCAGCGTCGCAAGCACCCTCGTTCCCGGTTTAGTCAGTCGTGCGAGAAGCGAGAGTCGTGCAAGCTCGCGAATTTCCGCGCTCGCGTAAACCTCTCACCGATCGTACTCTCGGTTCCACCTATTTGCGTGAACAAAAAAATGACACCGCACGACGTTCTACCTCCTTGGCCGTCTTCCCTTGCAAGGTACTCTCGCCGATAGAGAGACCCTTTTGCTGACTTGATCATTTAGGGAGCATGAAAACGAGAGATGGAATGAGTTAAAGG
>NW_014333672.1:381652-403879 GCF_000341935.2 Cephus cinctus | reverse complement strand
AGAGAGACAGAGACAGAGAGACAGAGATAGAGAGAGAGAGAGAGAGAGAGGGAGAGTGAGAGAGAGAGAGAGAGGGGGGAGAGAGAGAGAGAGAGAGAGAGAGAGAGAGAAGAACTCGGAGGGGATGAATATTTATATAGATGTGTATGTGCTTTTGTCTATCTAAAAAAAAAAGAGAGAGAGATTAAGGGAACGATATTGAATGAGAGATAAAGAGAAAGAGAGCGAGCACAATATTTTATACAAAAGAATTAGCAAGAAGTGCCAATCAGTTAATTATTCGAAATTAAACGTTTCAGTGATTGTGCAAAGGTCACGAGGTAAATAAAAGAGCACAAACCTCATCGGAAGATCCATGGGAATCACGAGGAACTTCACGGTCAAGATCGACGACAAAGGTACGTCTATTGTTTAAAGTATACAATGTGTTTCAAGAGAAACTTATGAAAATCAGTTATACCGTAGAAATGAAATATACGACCCAACTTCAGTCGGTGCTTTCGCTCTGAATAACTTCTCATGTACATACACATAAAACTGTCTACTCGCAGTCACTATCCAATAAGACTAATTCTAAGATATACATATATACACATATATGCAAAAAAAGAAATTTATTTCTCAAAATGAATCTGACACGACCGGACCGTCTCCCATAATCTCCAGAATTCCTCTGCCTTTTTAAAAATATATTTCGCGACTGTCGAAAACGCTTTCGAAATAGCTTCCAGGCCGAAAAACCCTGAGACCCCTAAAACCCCGTGAGAAAATCCAATTAGGGAGAGGAAAAAAGGAGGCTAGGAATGAGACTGGCAAGTAGAGTGTCGTCAATCAGTATGCTATACAACGCGCACCTTACAGCATCCTGATAGAGATAAATATCAAAGAGAAAAGGGAGTGGTATTGGGTTATATGTATAAGACACACATATATTTATATATGTATATGCGTATATATGTAGATACTTTACGCCATGAAGATCAATCGGATCGTATGACCTCCTGAACTTTCATCTACTTTAGGTCATTCCAGAATCATCCCAGGACATGCTAGACTATGCTATACTGCATAAATGACGTTATCCCTGAATCCTTTGTCGAGGCAGCTGCGCCTATTTCATACAGCATCGCTTTTAGCCTTGAACACATGATATGCGTATGCAGCAAGAGCTTATACGTGCATATACAATATACATATATTAGAGTTTCGAGTGAGCATGGTGTCCCATATAGGTGACTCTCACGTATATATACACATTGAACATTGGAGCTTATAAACCAGAGAAGGGGAAGGTAGAGGGATGCTGTTCGTAGAAATCATTGAAAGCAGAAGATGATACGATCTTGACATTTCCCAGGATGAAAATTGAGTGTCGAGAGAGTCCTTGTAATCGGGACTCTTGTAGATACTCGATTCTGTTTTTTCCTCTTTTATATTTTTTCTTTCTTTCAGCCTGAACGAGATCACTCTTGGGTTTCGGATGGTATCAATGGAAACGTCAAACCCAACACTTTAGGATTCCAGTCCATTGTTTTCTCACTTGTTTCTATATATTTTTCTTCTCTTCTCTAATCGAAAATTCTTCACGTTAAATAACCAAGGAAGATGCTGCCAAAGGATGATCTTGCTCACGGTCCAGTGGTGATCGTTAGAGAGCATGTAAATTTTGCACAACTGAAGTAAAGGAAATGGATTCAAGATAAAAGTGACAATGACTAGTTCAGATAGTAGTTAGTACTAACAATATTACCACGAATGGAGGTTAATGACGTTATCAGAATGCTGCCAAACTATTCTGAATTTTCTTCTCTCAGTGCTCTTCAAGTAGAATGCAGTGAATTTAGAAGTTATCGCGATTCGTGTATACCCGGGCGAAGACGTCGTTAATATACACACACAGTAGTGACGTATCCATCCAGTCAGCCTCTGTCTGCCAAGAATTCATATTCATATAGAACATACAATACTGTTGATCAATAAAATACGTGGGAGAGCTTACATTAAATTATATTTCTCCACATTTGGCCCAGGTTCATTTGCACGCTTCAACTATTGGTCGTTCTGCTTAACGTATGGATAAGAAGTTACGTCGATTTCTATGTGTCCTAGGCAAACAATAAATATAGCCATAAAGCGGAGTATAGAGCTTTGAATAATTTATAGAGACATATGGTATACGTACCATTACCCTAATTTACCATATATGTAGAGCTTGAGGTGCGTGTATGGGTTCTTGTAAAATTTTCATATCTACATTTTGAAGCTGCCTGTACAATTATCGGGACGACTCTATCGCAGTGACATATTTGGGTGGTAGCCACTGGATACAGATTCTGCTGTTCACATTTTTTCTCAGGCTGTATGATCTTAAAGAGAACCGGAAGTGAACGAAGGATACGTCATCACGTGACTGGGCGTGCCTCTCCTCGTGCTAGTCGTGTAACGTCGAAGATACTCAAGTTCGAAGTTTAGTCTACTTCCTAGCTCTTAGGCATGAAAGCCAATTTCTCTAGTCTATACGTACATACATATACTTGAGGAGATAAAGTCGAGAACTTTCAGAGAGTGAACTTAATTGTTGCACCTTTTGCCTCTGACCCCTTGCCTTGCCTGCGACCCCTAGAGAAATTGTCAACTGAAGAATTTTCTTCACTTTTGCATCCTTGCAATAGACGTAACGAAACGGTCACATGTATTGCCAAAAAAAAAGAAATTAAAAAAATCACTACAGATAACAAGCACGGCAATGACAAACTTTGATGTTGATGATTAAAAAATGATTTTCAGTCGTAAAACTTTTGGGGCGTCGAGTTTGAAACGAAAAAATTTCATTCGCTAAATTTTTGGGGCGTCGAGTTTAAAATGAAAAAATTTCACTACAGATAACAAACACGGCAATGACATAACTTTGATGTTGATGATTAAAAAATGATTGTAATAATAATGAAATACCTGTCAATACTTAAATTGCCTCGTGTAATCGATACACTCTCCAGTATGGACTTACGGTGACACAATGAAAATCTATTCCGTGTGCGATAGGTGATTGATATGGAGGCAATTAACTTTAATTAGGCGATATTCAGGATATCGTGAAAAGTCCCTGGTCTGTCGTATTTACATTGACGAGGAATTTATTGAGTTTATCGCTTCTGTCGTGTTTGTTGTCGAAGAGAAAAGCGAATGAGGGAAGAGTAATTCATGCGAGGGTTGATACCGTTGATGGACAGAGTGCGAGAGAGACAGGAAGAGAGTGGGAGATAAAACATGGAGGATCCTGTAATCGGGTTTGCCAAGGAGAGTGCCATGGTAGGACGATAGTACGATGGTGCAATGACTTGCTGCCATAGGCATTCCATCAGCGTTTATGGTGTTCCGAAAGCTTTCTCCTCATTTTCCGCTCGTCCTGTGAAACATCTATACCACCATGTTCTTGCTGTATCCAGCTTGGCTCGACATTACCCTTACCACACCCTCAGGCCCTTCTCGTTTAATTAGCCTGAAAGCTCTATTCTCACTCTCTCACTTACATTCTATTCTCTACTCTCTCCTCTCTCTCTCCTCTCTCTCTCTCTCTCTCTCTCTCTCTCTTGCAGACAGTTTACATTCTTAACTTGCCTGCATCCGCGACCAGCCAGTTTAGAGCTTCTGTTTTTTCTGTTAACGTCCGTATTTACCGACTACGAGAACCCTCGAAATTCTCGCACACTCGTTGGATTACTGCGTAACAGGAAAATCTGTGAAATTAACAAAATAAAGTACGATCAATGACGATTAATATGTAAACGTTCTAGCGTCGTTCTCGGATATTGTTGGTTAGGACGTAAAATGTCGAGAAGTATAAAAAAATCGAATAACCATAAACAGCATAGAAACAATCAATCTAGCGAAACAATAACCTGGGTAGCTTGATTTATTTAGAAGATTACTTAATGCCAAGCAATAAGATAAAAAGATTTCTTTGCCGCGAAACGTGCTAAAGCTAGAAAAGAATATGTATAGGTTAACTGCGCTTTATTTATGCACTACGTGAGAATATCTAGCTACGCGTTACGTCGTGGCAAAGTATAATTTATCGTAAAAGAAGAAGATACATTAATCTGAGCAAAGTGATTCTAAGGACGGATGAAATCCTGGTTGGTTAATTTAACGAGTCGACACAGGTTACAGTCGGAGAAACGTACAGTAGGGATGTCAATCTAATTGGAACCATCAAGCTTAGAATCTTCCATATGACAGACGATATATACAGTAGCGTTAGATAGTACTCACTGACAGTGTCCTTAAGGATTTGATTGAGTTATTTATACGCATCTCACGTACCTTATAACATAAACGTACAAATGTAAGAGAAGCCTCTACTACCTACGCCATATTTGAATATACCCGCAGGCCTAGAGTCAACAGCAGTCCACAGCACGTTAGCTATTGGCAGCTGAGTGGGAGACAAAGGGCTTCGGTTCTGCTCGGGTATTGGACTATTGGATTCTGCTCGCCTCTCTCTTCCTTCATCCTTCGTGTATAGGATCTTCAGTGCTTCCCTTGTGTTCGCCTCACTCTCTTGGTGAGGCTCCTTCAAGAGCTATCCGGCCGCGAAACTTATTAAACCACCACTCTGCTGCCTGTCAGTTGGTACGTCAAGAATTTATAACCTCGAAAGCTATTGACATCGACCATAACGCGCTCGTCGTTGTTTCGACTTTGGTCGATCCTCATTTACCTTCGCTTTTAACATTTTACTGCCGATCAATGGATTTTTGACATTACACTAGCGTATGGCTCAGTGTACGATTTACTGGGTATTCGAGTTCTCAGCGGATGAAATATTTTGTCATGACTGTCGTCGTTTGATTACATGAATATAGTTTTAGGATTCGATTTAGTTCGGTGAAAGATATTTTCAGTGTGTCAGTGCTAAAAAAAATGGCGTTTTATGAAATACATAGAAGTGATTATTGATTCATTTTAATCGGAATATCGAACGCTCTGTCGCGGAGAAATTGTAAATATTCGTACACGCTAAGGAAATTGAACGTTTCCCTCGAAAGGAGATTGCGAAGAAATTCTTTTCTTGGGAGGAAGTATGAAATAAGAAAGTTGGCGCGAAGCTTGAAATAACTGGGAAGAGCGATAGTGAGAGAGGGTGAGAGGGAGGAGAGGAGAGGAGAGGAGAGGAGAGGAATACAGCAGAGTGTAGAGGCGAAGGTAGAAGCTGTTTGCTTCGACCCAGTTTTCCAGTCTCCCAGTTTCCCAGTCTCCCTGGACAGCTGTTCTCGGCAAAGGTAGCATACAAAGATGCAAGGAGTTTATCGTTGGCGGCCTAGACAATCCCTTCGAAGTCCAGAAAATAAACTGTTCAATGTGCCACAGGAAGAAACGACCAAGGGTCCGTGTCTTCTTGTTATCGATACGTCCTATATTTTTAGACTTCAGCAGCCACGTGTCCTTTTCCGGATATGCGGGCTGAGCGCATGCGCAGATAACAAAGAAATATCACTGATCCTTTAACAAAAATTATTCTACTGATATCCAATATGCAGAATATATAGTGTGTACATTTTTAATGACAAGATATTAAAGTCTCCAGGCTTATGAGAAACGTAACGTAATATGAAACTGTCTTTTTAAAGAGACGGCTGGACAGTTGAGTAATGTCGAAATGAGGACCTCCGTCCTTAAAAATTCTTTGGGTTTCATTTCGTTGGAACTTAATCCAATGTTAAAACGCAAAAGGATTTTTTTCGTATAATAAGAGAGCTGACAATCACATTTTTCAAGTATCATTGATTAAAATTTTCATCACATACGTAATCAACCAATCAGGTATTAATGGTTGACAAGATATGATCGAACGTTTAATAACAAAGATGGTTCCTGACAATAGCAAAGGACCTATAGGTAGCTATGTGAATAAATAAGGCTCAAAGGATTGGGTAGTGCCCAATTGTTAAACTGACCCCTAAATTATGCAAAAGTTCGTATAACCAGACAGGCGGCATAGCAAAGTGGTTCAACCCATGAATTTCATTGGCATATACGAGACGCCATGATGGTTAAGTGGCTCCCGTACCTGGTAAGCTCATTCGAATGGATTTACCTTAGTGGCAAGTTGCCAGCAGCCCTAAGGGTTATTGCCAACAGAACTTGGTAAATATACGGATTGAGTTGCTACTTGGCAATAACTGTAGTCGCAGTAGAATATCCAATGGTTCTGCCCCTGGTGACAGAGTGGAGATGCGTGGTTACATAGAAACTCGAAGCTCCAATCGAAATTTCATCTGGATCCTCGTGCTGCACGTAATCGACGAATGAAATCGACACTCCCGAGAAACAAAAGAACTGCTGGCCGTTTTCGTCGAAGGATCTGGTCGACTGTAATTTGCTTTTGCTTACCAATGATAACTCACAGCTACCAATCGGGCTGGTTCATTACTTGTTGAATGCCATCCATTGTCTAATGCCGCTTGCCCTTCTAAATGGATTTCGAAGCGAGCCAATAAGAGAATAAGCCCGTACAAAGGCGCCCGCTCGAGCGCGATTATATTCCACCCACGTCAACCTGACTGCTACGTCTATGGACTGAGAGGATGCTAACGCCATCTTATGAGAATACTCCTTCAGTATTGTTATCATGCATATAATCTCTTAAAAGGCGCCCGAGAAAACTCTTATGACTTATTCTTATTGTTAAGAATATTTTATTCTTGGCTATCAAGCTGGTTGTGCGGTACCTCGATCGATAACGTAGATTTCTTTATGGAGCCGGTAAACGCTGCTTTATTTTACCTCCTGAAAATCCTGTGCACTTTGTATTTATGAGAAATCGTGAATTTTCAGTAAAGCGTCGAGAAACTTTCTTTGTTATAAATGTGCAACTGAAACTGCTACGCTGGGGAATACTTTGGGAGTTTTCGTCTTGCAGTTTTCTTTCTTCGTCAAGCTTCTCATCTCCCAGTGGGCTTATGAACATGACTACGTCATTTTCTACATACATGAATTTTATTCACTTTGCAATGTACAAAGGTACTTACTGTATTACCATTGTTATTCGAATAGCCGAAAAGCGCACTCCCTTCTTTTTCTCAGGTTACAACCGATAGAAGTACACGCTACGTATTTTATATATGGCCTCCCTGGGATTCAAGTTAAACATCATTACCATACCGGAAGCGGCCGCATTGCGTACACGGACGTTACATATGTAGAAAGACGTAAAATTAAAATCCATTAGAAGTCAGGAACTCTAAGAACCTGCAACATAACCTCAATTAATTAAATTAAGAGTCACTGCACTTTTTCATTAAAGTTACAAGCAGCTTTCACGCGGTCTAGTACTATAGGTATATTTTGCATATTAATAATTTTTTTTATATGAAAGGAATTAATTGTTAAACCTCTTATTTTTTTTGAGTTACCCTCTACATTACTCACTCTATCAACTAATTTCGGAAATTACCTAAGAGGCATTGGCAGTGGGGATAAAAGGTCATATGGTACATTCCCACTCATGTATGCACTTCCGCTTTTACATTGTCCTTTAATCTGCCGCATCTAGAAAAACAGACAATAACAGAGAAATAAATCGGGGTGAATATTTCGTAACAGATGTCAATAGAGAACAGGGCTGGATATCTTAAATCACGCTACCATCCTGCCAACGGATGCTGAGGTAGTCTAGGTCAAAGATCATAACAATCGACAGTCGATAAATCAATATCATACGATAAGGTATACTTGGAGTTGGACTCGAGTGTCTCGGTAACGTATGGGCGGGTGACGCTGCAAGAAATTACATAAAAATGTTCACGTCATTAAGGCCTAGACGGGGGTTGCTAAATTCTTGGTGAATTGCATGGATGCACGTGAACAATGGCGGGGTTAAAGGGGTGGCTGTTAAATTCCTGGCGATCGTGAACGGTGCTAATGGAAAGAATAATGGGGGGTACGAATGAATAATTAGTGGGTGGAACGAAACAAAACAAAAATATTGTCACTCAGGGTATCAAGTTAGAAAAGAAAAAAGAAAAAGACGAGAGCGATAAGAGGAAATGAAAATTATGATAAATCAACAACAAAATGTATACATATAACCCCCATGAATGATAAGTATGGGGAGGGGGGGTTCTTATGATTATGGGTCTGAAAATTAATCAAGCTAAAGGCTCCCATTCTTTTCTAATTAATTTTATCTTCTGACGAACCTTCTCCTACAAGAACTTCCTTGTGACCTTGCGTTATTATCTTTTCAGAGTGAAAACAGCAGTACCTGATTATTCAGCTGAGTTACCTGTACCGTATATATGTATAAGTGAAAATTACTGGGGGCTCAATATACATGTATACATACCGTTTCATACCGGAATTATCATTGGTCAAATAGCAAACTAAATACATCGGATGTTACTCGCGGTCCATATTCGAGCAAATAGCGCAAATAGTGTAGATGGCAGAGAGGGTTTAGTCTGCAGCCTGTGACGTCACAGCCTCTCTCTCTCTCTCTCTCTCTCTCTCTCTCTCTCTCTCTCTCTCTCTCTCTCAACGCTGCGCGCATGCGCAGCAACGCATGATAATCCCAATGTTCCCTATATACGTGTTCGTTATTAGAATTTCAAATCAAATAGATTCCTAAACGGAACGCTGTATAAATACTTTCTGAATTTTACACTAATCTTAGCCAGTTTAAAAATATTCCATATAACGACCGAAGAAGGTATACGAAATTCAAACTAACCGTATAAATGTTGTCCCAGTCGATAAAGTAGAATATTGAAAATTCGAAAACCAAGGTGAGTGAACGGTATTTATTGTTTAAAGGCGCACCACAGGGCACTGACACAACTGACTGACTCTGTATGTACGTATATGTATACACTTATGCTGTGGCACGTGTACACGAAGAGGAGAGTAAGAGTGCAAGAGAGAAAGAGATAAAGTGAACCGTCGGCTGGGCTGCTTCTCGGGCGCAATGCGCCATCTGGCAGCTACCCAGAACCTCGTTGTCCTTCTCTGTCTGGATTTTATTTTTCCTCTAGCTCCCTCTCACTTCATCCTCACGCTGGCACTCCGCTGCTCCAGTACTCTCAGTGCCTATACCCTTTCATACCTCCCTCCTCGCCACGAGATACCCACGGCAGCTCTTCCTTACGGTATGTTTTGTTTGCATTTTAATCGACCTCAGAGTATATTCTTCGGCCAGGACATTTTTGGCCACCAACGGAGACTAGCGCTGTCTCTGTCTTTCTCTTTAGTTCTTCTACTACTATCATCCCCCCCTCTCTCTCTCTCTCTCTCTCTCTCTCTCTCTCTCTCTCTCTCTCTCTCTCTTGTTCATTCTCTTTTCCTCTTTTTCGTCCTCTTCGGCTACAACCTACGTATCTAGCTCATCCCCCATAGACTGAGCCCGGACACCCTCTGACTACCCTTCCTGTGTAACCCTCTAGCCGAGCAATCAACTTCGAGCCATTGAATTCCACGCAAAGGACGCTACGGTAGGACTGAGATCGTCGTATACCCGTCGCCGTTGTGAAAAAAATGCCAAAAGCATTTTCGCCTTGCTGATTACGGATTAAGGACTCTGTCTCTTTCTGTCCTTGGGTATTTTACATTGGCTCCTTCTTATTTCTCTCTTTTTCTCTCTATAGCTATCGAGCACTTCGTCGCTCATTGCGCTGGATGACTATGGAATATAATAAGGACGATACGACGCTCTGTGTTCTGGGCTAATCGATCGCGTGTAATGCGCCGTCTAGGAGGGTCGTCGCGACGCCGTGAATCCGATCGACGGAAAGAGAGAGAGGAGGCACGATAATAAACAAGTCAAGAGGGATGTCGTTAAAACAGCAACAAAAAGACATTTCGCTACTTTTTCCCATTTTCGAGTGTTCTCAATCTTCGTCCACCAACTTGATCATTCTCATCACGCTGATTCACTTTCTCGTATCTTATAGGTAACACAAGCACTTCTTTTTTCAAAAAATTTCTTCTTAAATCTTACAGCTTTTTTTTCTATAATTCCTGAACTGTATAATTTCCGGTCATTAATTATTTATATCAAACCATGTCTAAGGGCAACTTTGCAAATTAATATTTATGGCGAATTACGCGGTACGGACGAAACGACAGTATTTTGTTCGAAATCCATATTAAAAAAATGTTAAAATTAAATTATTTATATTCAATCGGACACCTTAATTAATCAACGACCACGTGTTTTGTGCCTTTGTCCCGGTATAAAAATCTTGGGTGAAAAAAATTATAGGGGTAAAACTTTCACGTAGGGATCCTTCTGGAGAAATTGGCGAGTAACGACGTCACTTACCTTGACACACTGGCACAGATGGGGATTGGGTTGGGGATGGGTGAGGTAACTCAGGGTTGACCCACTTTGACTACTACCTACTACTACCTACTATTAGATACTTACCAGTCAGTTATACTAGTTTCTGTATCTGTATCGCATACAGATAAAATTCTTATTATTTTAATGGGGGGCAGGGTCACCCCTTTGTAATATATATCCTAGAATTTTAGTAGACACGTGGAGGAATTTCTTTGAAATTACAAGGTCACGTGGTCCATTGAATATTTAAAACTCTTGGAAATTCTTCTTCTTGCTAGGAATCCTTCAGCGATCTTCCCTGATATCCGATGCCCTTACAGCTTCTCCATTGCCGATGCCGGGGGTTCATAGTGCGCGGGCAAAAGTAGGAGTGAAAAAAAGAAGATGGCCTACAAGATGAGAAGCGAAGTTGAAGCAGAGACCGGAAGCTTAAGAGAAAAGCAGTAAAAGTAGTAGAAACGATGGAGGAATATGAGAGTTCAGTTTGGTGATGCTGTGCCGGTGGTCCACATAGCCAGGAGAATAGCCAGAGAAGCCAGAGAATAGCCAGGCACGAGAAGATCTCTCGAGAAGCCCCAGGCTAAAATCTTACACGCCACTAATTGCTAGCATTGTGCCCGAGAGCGAAGCCCCAGCCTCCAATCCCGAATCTCCCGCTACGGATATATCGGCTTCGTGGACCATCTTCGTCTCCTACCTTCGTCTCCTTTTTCCTTTTTCCTTTTTCCTTTTTCCATAACCCCGCCACCGTCCTTTCACTCCTTTCCCCCTCTTACCCTCAAACCCCCTTCGTAATCCTCCACTTCCCATTTCTGCAGACCAAAATCTCGGTTACCTAACCTCAACTGTATCTTGAAACGTGCGATTATACTCCGTGGCAGCAGACACGCTTCTACAACGTACCCTGTGCCAAATTAAATACAGAGTCCTTAGCAATTAACCTTATTATTTCTTCCCTTATATCTATCTACTTGTACAATTATATTGTTATAATTTTTATTTTATTTTCTGTTATTTTTGCGTAAATTTTAAAATATTTCACATCCTGTTATGCTGGTAGTTAGGTTAGTCTATATAGACTGATAGGGTTGAATCTATTTAGGGAACCTAGTCCTTTTGTGGGTTGACAGTCATTGTGTCAGTCAATAGTACCAACCTGTGTGAAGAAAAAAAATATTTAGTAAAAATTGTTCAGTCCACGAGGTAAAAGAAAAAGAAAAGTTTTATTAAATTAATTCTTAAAAGATCTACTTAGCCTAAGAGTCCTTATCAGTACCAAGCAATTGATACGACGCATCCATTTTGTTCTAAAATTGTCCCGAAGTCAGTGCCACGTGGAAGGTCCTCCAGGTCGACGTGGCTCTTCGACCCGTTTGACCTTTCGCGTGACGTCATATTATCATGCTCTCGAGTCTTCCTGTATTATCGCAAACGCTCGAATATTCTGATAACAGGAAGTTCTGCCGAAGGAAATAAAATCGTTAATTAATCAATCAATCGGAAATCACTTAGCACTAGCACAGAATCAGTGATCTTCTCGCTCAGGTTCTTCCGCCTGAATGATGGTAGAAACTTGCCCTGTACCGCCCAGCCCCTTTACCCTCATCCAACATCGACTCTTCTCGTACTCTGAGGGTAGAGTCGTTTATTAATATCATCGGGTCGTTAACCAAGTTTGCCTGTGCGCTTATATACAATGCATTTCTCCTTATAGCAAAGGATAAAATCAGAATGGAGCTTCATGTTATCGCGTACCTACCATATACATATATATTATTTTTCAAGATTCGTAGCAATGTGTTAAAAATTAAAAAAAAATAGATAAGAAAGTTTAATTAATATCGATATTATATTTTCTAAGTTTGTCATTTAATTTAACATTAATTGTATCGTTATTCGATTATTTATAAGATTTAATTATTACAAAGGATACCTGCTGGCGCGAATGTATGATATGATACAAAGTGTGGCTAAAGGGTTAAGCACGGTACCAGCATCGATTTCACTGGCACGAGCCAATCCAGTCAGCCCAGGCGACCCTGCAAACTGTACCATGGACATTGCGCGTCTTTAACCAGTACTGTTGCCTAGTTTCATTTTCATTCTGTCAAGTTGTTCTAGTGACTTTTATTCTCTTCAATTCACAACCTCAGATTGTTTTATTTATTTTTCTATCTTCAACTTACTTTTCTTTGTACATTTTCACTGAGGTACTGGCACTGCTAGCACTTTTCGCGCACGGCCCTGAACATTGAACGGCTGACCGATGACGGATTTCCTACGTGTGCTTCAGGAGTGGGAGACCATTGGAAGTGCGATTGGCGGTGGAATCGGCAAGAGTGAAGAGCGATGGGCTGGGCGCTTACCGGTGTCGGAGTGGCTGTTGCCATTGTCCTTGTTGCCGGCGCTGCTCTTGGTCTTTGTAGAAGGTGACAATTTTTCTTTTGGTCAGGTCAAACGTCTCTGAAGTATCATGTACACCTAGGAAGTTCCTTTTTTTTTCACTTTTACAATACCACAATAGGTTAATAGGAATCTTTATGTTTCAATGCATCGTTTTGGGTAATTCGCGAAGTACCGAGTGGGAGTTATTTTGTTATTTTCACAAGTCACTGCAGCGCAGTAAAGCTTCGGCCCACTTCGAAGAATTGAACCACGACTGTTCTAAAGGTGGATTCGCGTATCTGCAGCGCGGCAAAATTCAAATGATCAAACGAGACGTTAATGTCAATTGACGATTAATTAATTCAGATAAAAGTTTGAAAAACTTACAGTTTTTGTTTTGACTTTAGGGGTAAGTTCTTGTTACCCTGTGTATTTTGGTATCTCCAGAATCAGATTCTGCTGTATCCCTATTGAATGTTTGACCGATAATTTTAGTAATGACTTTAATTAAAATCGACAAGTTTTTCGTGACTTTTTAGAAATTGATTTTACCCTTATCAGATACTGCGCCGGCTGGCAGTGGAGAAGCAGGAACGTGTGGAGCATTTGTGAGGAATGGCGGCATCGGTTGTCCTGGCTTTGGGCGCCGCGGGAGGAGAAGGTAAGCGAAGGTCAAGATGTCGAGTTGGGTACGGTTAGGTACATCAAAGGTCGGAGCCTTAACAACGAGACTTAACAAGCTCGCGAAGAAGATTCAGGGTGGATGCTGGGAAACGTCAAGGAGAGAAAGAGATGTATAGTAAGGGAGAAAGGAAATTTCCTTGAGTCCCTTTCGCCTTATATACCATTTACCCTATGTATTTTATATATGGTATGTATCCATATATATGTACATATTGATTTAATCGACTTTCAGTAGTACCCTCTCCTCGTCTATGACGTTTCTTGACTAAGAATACAGCATGACTTTCACTGGATGGAGAATTTAAGGCATTTTCATTGAAAAGCAAAACTTCTTTGACAGGTCGGCTTGGTCAAGGCTCAGCATCCGACAGCCCAAACAGTCCCAGGACTCTATCGACAGACGGGAAACACGTCCCAGTATCTTCTGCACAGTGAAAGTGACCTTAGGCTGGACGCCCAGGGAGCTTTTACTAGGTAACGAGCTTGACGGCACATCCTTAGCAGCATTGATTTTAGTTTTTTATTTTGCTTCAATATTTAGATTTGGGCCTTTGGTCGTTATTTTATATTTTTCGTTAATTTTCTCAAAAGGGTCGTACATGGAATAATGAGGAAAGATTTGCATTAATTCTGTAGGTTCGAAGCCGTCGATCGAGATCTTCATCCACCCTTAAGTGGGGGTAGTACTATTCCACCACAACCGTTAAGGCCTGCTCCACAACCAAGACCCACCCCAAGACCCAGGCCATCTCCGTTGCAAGCCCCAAGCGCTGTGGAATATCTGAGAATGCAGGAAGCAGGACCTGGACCACTGACGCCACCACCTCAGATACGGCCTCCGCAAGTATCACGGTTCTCGGGTCCACCTGGACAAGGTTCCTCCATCTTTGTCTTTGAGAACGAACCACATAAGGTTCATGGGCCATCGCGGTATGAGGGTTATTCCACAAAAATTACTCCGGAGGCTATACAGATGACGTCGTACACCAGGAAGCCAGATCACGTCGTTCAAGACTTTCAGAATGGGTATGAAGCTCAAGAGGGCCCCGATAGGACATTTGGCCAATTCAGTTCATCCCACGAGGACACACAGAGTGTCAGGTACAGCGTTCAGGGTTCCTTAATGTCTCAGAATGTCATTCACGGCCCTGGTGAAATTGAGCAGCAACCTTATGGTAGCTACGACATCGCCCAAAGAAGTCACAATGGTTCCCAGCAATTTCGTCAGGTCAGAAGCGACTGCAGAAACTCCTCTGGAACTATTGGAAGTTTTACCAACGAGAACTCAAACACAACTCAGACAATCATGGAGTCTATCTATGGGTCGCATTCTGTCTCCAAGATGCTTCAGAGCAATCAAAAATCCAGTGCCGGAAATGTCAATCAGGGAACGAGCAATGTCCAGGGTATCGAGATGACACCTTTTAGAAATTTAAACGACGCTAACTCTGCCTACGGTGTACAATCGAGTCCCTCTAAGAACCAAGGGCTCCAAAGGGCCTCTCAGTATACAGAAAATGTGCCAGAGTCCGGCATTTATGAAGCCAAAGGTGACCACGCTGGCATCCAAAATCATGAACCGAATTTATACGCTGGCCAGGGGACTATGTTAGGTGGACAACTTAGAGATGCTCGGGTACCTCCTCCGGCACCACCGGATCCTTCAAATTCTGCTCAAAACGTAAGGAAGAATGGTCCCACAACCGGCGAAAGAATTTTCAACGCTCTGAGATCAGTCACGTCTCAAAGTTACATTGACGCATCCGAATTTTATAAGTAAGTCCTATATGTAATTGGGGTTTGAACAAATGTTTATTATTTATCTTTACTCGTCTTTCCTACAGTTCGGTATTAACGTCAGCTCAGCAAGTTCAGCGGTTCACTTTCCCACCTGTAACAAGATACACTGGCATGGATAATGAGAATACTGGGACTAATGCAAAGCTCGAGCCTGGATCCGTAATGGAGAATGTTGCAGATGGTCGTTACCTTGGAAGGGATTCCGATTCCATTGGTATAGATAATGCCAGAAGAAGCTCCGACCTTTACAGTCCGGAATTGAATCTCGAAGCACACAGAACTGCGCAGGAGGTTAATACTATTAGATCAAGTTAACAAAGTTAATCGGTATATAAGGAATCTGTCGTTACTCGATTGCTTTGACTCAGGTATACAACAGCCTTCAGGATCCACCATCTTCGCCATTGCTGCTGAAGGATCTCAGTCAGGAACCGCATCCTTATCATATGGATCCAAGTTTCACCAGAACGTCCGAGGTAGTTAGAAAAAATATTTAATATCGCATACCTTGAACCGTAGCTAAGGAAAATTGCATTCCAACCGAATGGTCGAAGGTGCGTCTCTTACCGTCTCTACCCTAGCCCACCTCATGCAAGGTCCAGAGTCAATAATCGAGAATAATAAGGTTCCCTCGTCTTGTCCGCTTCCAGGACATCTTCAACAGTATCGAGCAAAGAAGAAAGAGCATGGAGAGGCTAAATGGACTTCGAGAATTAGTAGAAATGGATGTGACTGAACCTGCAAGGTAATTCATCTAATTGAAGTCTCTATAAAAAATTATTACAATACAAGAATGTACGAAAGTTTATTAAGAGCTTTAATCCTGATCAGCCCCCTTTTGAGCAGAAGACGTAGCAGTCAGGATCTGTACGCAGCGCTGGAAGAAGTGCAAATGAAAAGAAGACTCTCTCAGGTACCCTTAAACCTTTTATCCGTAAATAAAGAAACCATAAATCTTCCTTCCCCCGGGACTCGTTGTAGGTTCAGCGGCATTAAATGACTTTCTGTTATCTGCCGACAGTCGTTGGAAGACACGTACACGGGATACACGTCCAACGAAAGTGGAGAAATGACTCCGAGCAGTCGACGCGGTTCTCAGGGGCCTGAACCTGAGCCACCGCCTGACGAATCGACCCTGAAGAGGGCTGTCAGCTGTGAAAGTGTTTGTTCGGACACCAGTGTGGTTCTTGGAGACCTGGAGGAGACCCCAATCGTAGGTCACGTGTGCGTTGGCCTCGAGCACGAAAGATGGAATGGTCGTGGAGCCGAAGGAGAGGGTGATCTGTCCGTCAGCGTATTGGAGGCTAGGGATTTGATAGCTCCTGACGGTGGACCAGCTCAGGATACCTTTGCCAGGTAATAAAACTATCGCCTCATACCGAACGACGCAGGATGCTTTTGTTAAGGAAAATTATTTCTCTTAGGGTTTGCTTGCTACCGGATAGACAAACGTACGTACAAACTAGACTGTATAGAGGAACACCCTCGCCGAGTTACCAAGAGAAGTTCGTGTTTCCGTTGGATGGTGGACCTGTCGGTAGGACCCTCCTGGTTGAGGTAATTCCGTAATACATAGATTAAGCATAGTAATTTGAGTCTATTCAATCGACTAAGTGTATATTGACTTTAAGGTGTTCTCAGTGGAGGTGACCATGGGCGGTGGAGCTTCATTATTAGGTGAGGCTAGTCTCAAATTAGGTCCTGCACCAAGACCACCAGCTACGACCTGGTTGTCGCTTAATGGACCCCCTCTGCCCACACCTAACTTAGGAGAGCTCATGTTCTCATTGAGCTACTTACCCACGGCTGAGAGACTGACTCTAGTCGTGGTAAAAGCAAGAAACCTTCGTGGATCGCATCCGTTACCTGGTGATTTCTTCGTCAAGGTATTCGTTCACTTTAGTTTCTCTTCAGGTTGCTCATTCCTCGAGTAAACAAGATCAGTAGATAAAACGTGCCTATGTACCAGACAACCTTACTCCAGGGTCATTGTGCTAATTAATTTATACTACCATGATTCGCCTTACAGGTGTATCTGTTGCAACAAGGGAAGAAAATGCATAAGAAAAAGACTTCCGTGAAGAGGGGTGAAAAGAGTCCAATCTTCAATGAAGCCATAATTTTCAGTGTGCCTGCTCACGCCTTACAGGTATCATCGACGAGTACTTACTAAATGAATATCTTTTTTTTTTTTTTTTTTTTTTTTTTTCCATTAAACTTACTAGTCACTCTTATGCTCTTCTTTTCTGTGCCTAGACTATTCAGCTGAGATTGACAGTAGCGGAAGCAACGGGCGAACCAGGTACGGGTTCAAAGGCTTATTCAGTGGGTCACGTGATAGTCGGTTCCTCAGCTTCCGGCCGATCCTTAGCTCACTGGAGACAAATGTTGGCAGTCCTGAGACGTCCCGTGGCTATGTGGCATCCTCTAAGAAAATAGCTCATGGAGATACATCAAGTGAGACTCCTCCCCAAGTAGATAGAAGCCCTTGAACGAAGTACCGAGAGCAAAGTGCACTCTTTGACAAATGAAATAAAAGTAACAGAAGACCTGCGAGAGAATGGGGCGGAGAAAGTAAGAAAGTTAGCAAGAAAAGAAATTGGAGACAAGGGTGCATCGCTCCTATAAAAGAAGAATCTCCTGTTATCTCGAGAGCATTCACGAGATAGGGATAAAGGAAAATATCATTTTAACTAGAGTTTAGTAAAGGTTCAAGGGTAGACTGGCACAATATCGATAATTCGTATGACGTTCGTGTAACGTATTATCGCGGAAAATTCCCCCTCCCAAGTTAACGTTTAACGGTAATAATAATAACAATATAAATAACAATAATAATAATGTTCGAATACGAGGATACATAACCTCGGGCGTTCACAGAAAATCTTACGTACTTTGCGACAATTATTGATGTTCATCATCACAGACTGAAGTCTACCTTGAATTGATATCAAAAAGAGATTCATCGGCACAAAAGGCAAAAAAAGAACGATCGTTAGGTTCTATCGTTGACCTTCGCTCTGTAGATTGCCGACAGAGCGGGTTTGGAAAAAAAAACAAGGGAACCAATCAGGAGTAAATGAAAGTTGATGAATGATTTTCTTTGGAATGCAGCGTATTGCACTTGCGAGTGCATTTGTGTTGCATTTGTGCGTGCGCGTGTCCGTCCCTTGGGCGTGACTGCTGAGAAACAAGGCGCATCGATCGGATAATGGATATCGAGGCGGGAAAGGTCTTGTTTTTTGAAGAAAGAAAGGAATTATAAGTGCTCTTCCCCGTATAAACCGAGGAGCACAGAAATTTGGACTTGTTCGATTCTCTCGCGAATATAGATAAACCACGTGGGAGGAAGGGACAATCGATCCTCTTGAGGTCCTCCCCGGGAGCGCAGCTAAATGCTGGAAATTCACGTTTGGTGTTTTAAATGCTAAGGGTAAAAGAAACAAAGAAAAAAGGATAATATAATGAAAAATGTAACATTGTTATTTCCAATGGAATGTTAACGTTTGTACAGAGTTTATTGATTGTGATTGTAGTCAGCGTACAACGTGTCTTCTGATTCGACGTTAAAAACTGGCGTTTACAAGAAACTTCATAATTTTCTTATTTCTATTTTCACTTACCACGAGCGACCGAGTAGCCAACGACTTCGCTTGCGCGATCTTCCTCCGTGTCTTCTTCAATTTACTTCTATCTCATTTCTTTCGTTCAATCAACACGTCATCTCGCGACAGCTTAAAACAATCGACTGGAGACCCGTCGCCAACTTCACTTCGATGAAATTCGAAAACGATCAACGAGAATTCCCGCAAACGATTTCTCACTTGATCTCGATCGATCCCGATAGAAAAAAAAAAAGTGAATTAATTCCAACAACACAAACACAGCTCAGATCGAACAAAAGATTACGAGCCAATTGATTGAACCCTCGCCTACACACACACACACACACGCACATATATATATATATATATATATGTGTGTGTGTGTGTATATGCATATGTATATACATAGAGTTATTCAGTAGAAATGCACCAGCCGAAGTTAGCGCGCCCATTTCAGTCTTATGGTGAAGCCATGTTCAGGTGGTGCGTTTGGGCTGAACAACCTGGTATACATTTTAGTCTACTCTAATAGTTATCTACCTTCGTATAACTTTTATACCTCTTCGTACACGATTACTACGAGAAAATTTAAAAAAGGACAAAAAATCTTGACAATTATAAAATATACAAAGTTGTCTACAAGGCGTATTATTAAAAGTGACAAAAGGAAAGAAAGAAAGAAAAGAATATGGGAAAATTAACGTTTTACATGCTACTATACATTTTTGCCATAAACGCGAACTTTCAACAATCCATATTATATACAAAAACACGATCATATATAAATATACGTGTATACGTTACACACCAATTAACGTGTGTGTGTATATATATATATATACACACAATGTATCTATATAATTATAAAGATAATTCAGGTTTTTTCTATCGCCAATAATTATGGGACTAAACTATGCTGGATTCATATTCTCCTCCTCCATATATGTATATATATATGTATATATATATATATATATATATATATATATTTACTATATTAATATATTCGAAGTGACTGCGACCGGAATGAATTATATATATATATATACAGTATGTTTGTACCAAATACCCAAGAACACAATGCATTAATATTTACATTGTGTTTATGCGCGTATAAGATAAAACGCTCGAGACGGTAAGAATAATCACAAACACACTGTTGTACGTCAGGCACAAAAGTGAATCTTTTATTATTTATATATATATATATATATATATATATATATATATATACATATGCCAGGTACTTCCGATATTACGCGTACCGTGCAATTGCGAGCGGGTGAAAAACAAGACAAAAGCAGAAGAAAATGGGGATCCTTTGTTTTGACCTCTTATACCGAATTGTCTTTGGTGGCTTGAGGGTTGCGTAATGGGAATACGTCTGGAAGCGAAGGAAAAAAGATGAAAAAATGTGGGATTGAAGTGGAACGAGGAGGGAGTGAGCAGGAGGGAGGGAGGGAGGGAAGGGGGAAAAAGGCAGAGAAAAAGTATTGAAGACAATAATAGAGCCAGACCATTCGTCGTTCTAGTAAATGCTAATTACCCTAATTACCAGAAAGTAACGTAACTTTTCTCTCATCGACCCCTCGAATCGTCAAGCCGAGTCTCCATGAACTATCGGAAGTCTGTTTTTGGGATAATAGAAATTTCTTGAAATATTTTCAACTCTTAATAAACAATCCTTTTATTTGGATTCACCGACTGTCTAATACTTCTGCAAATGGTTCTCGCTGCTTTTACTTTGTCTTTAGAAACCAAAAAAACCGCAGTCGCATGGCTATGTATTGCAGGAGTGGTACGATTCATACAAAAAAAGAAAAAAAAGAAAAAAAAAGAAAAAAAAGAAGATACTGTAAGAATTTAAATTGTTTGATATTTTTGTTACGCCTCTCTGTGATATGATAAGGGCACATTTCGCATCACCCTGTATATGCATTAATCTTCCTGTCTTATTAACGATAAGGTCAGACCTTTTAAGGAATGACTAGAGGAAAAGGGAGAAGGAGGGAGAGAAAATTTGGCAGATTCCAAAAAATATAGATATATATACAATCAAACGCCATGCTTCCCTCCGAACGTGACGCGGGAGGCGAATCGGGCGTCTCGCCAGAAGAAAATAAAAGGAATTTTCGAAAAATCGCCTGACGTCAAAAAAAACCTCATTTGGACGTTCGATCACGCCGCAGGAAAACTTTGGTGTATAATTACCAACAGGTACTATCAATCTGTCACGTATCGTATAATATTTGAAAACGTAAGGAAATTAATCTTAAAATGCATTAAAACCAAAAAAAATAATACTAAGCGATAATGATGTTAATTATTGTACGGCGTATATCGCATGGAGATTCATATATAATATTAAAACTATACACCGTCATTGTTGACCATCGTTGCGGTTCTATTTACACGTTTCGTTTACTGAATAAATTCCAAAAAAAAAAAACATATATATTCAGAATTAAAGTTTCTGGCATTTTCTTATGATCCGTCCTTTGTCGTGACGCAATCCAAACGATAAACCACTCCTACGATAAATCCTACCGGATATAAGATAATGGGCCCAGTCGTGGACACCACTTCATAAGAAATCATATTTTCTTTTCTTTTTGTACACACTGTAGATCAGTAAGGGCGTCCATGGCTTGTACAGTATCTACCAGCTACTCTCTGCTATCACTAGGTCTACTTCTTAAAGGTTTTCCAATTGAAAAGACTCGTGAATTTGCTTTTGTTTTTTTTTCTCTAACAATCACTTCTTTTATAATAGCGCTTCACTTACTTACAGCAATATACACACAGTTTCAATTGGTCATTATCAAAATATAATAATAGAAGCTGCTATTATTATTATTATTTTCATTAAAGATATTTTAATCCTAATAATATACACTGTATACATACGAGCGTACCCGTACCGTGTAAATACAAAACCTTTTTTTGGGGGGTTCTATTTAAAATCATTTTGTCTTCCCGACAATTACATCTTATCTTTTCATTAATTTTGTAGATTTTTATCAATCAGGAATGTAAAAGTCATGTTTTCGCGGGTACGGGTACGCGTGTACGTATCCTTTGTAGAGTGAGATATAAATACATTAATCTGTAACAATGCGCCTAAATAGGTGTCGGTAATTTAAATTTTCTTTCTTTTCTCGAAATAATTGTCACTTGCTCTCTCACAGTATGCAATATTATTTAGGCAGAGTACGCATTAGTCTCGGTAGTGATATAACTCCAGGCTATTTATAATTTATAGTAAGCATATTTGCTCATTCATCACGCTGATTAATTAATTAATTAAATTAATAATTGGTCCCTAGAATGTCACAGCCAATAAATGCATCGGACAACAGTCTGAGCTCATAAGGCCACTGGACTAAGAAATAAATTCACACTCGTGTACCGGGG
>NW_014333672.1:370638-381286 GCF_000341935.2 Cephus cinctus | reverse complement strand
CCGGCATGTGAAATCACGAAATATCTTTAGCAGATTCGCAAAACATGCGACGTGATTTACTACAGACGTGTAAATGCAATTATCGATATCCGTTCTTCGTCCTCAATTTTTCTTCGTTTCTTCCTCAAGTCAGTTTCCATGACGGCATAAAAGCTCTTCCATGCTTCTACGTTCCTTCTTCAGTCTTTCGAACGGTCTTGTTGCAAAACAATTCTCAAAAGTACCGACTGCTTTGGCCTTATATCTCCTGGGAGGTCAAGTGCCAGCTATTTTCATAGTACCACGTTTAACAGTGGGATTTTTAGAATTCTAAAAAAAAAAACGCAATTAGCCATAAGGAGGATATGATTAGGCTGACATTTCATAACGTCAGGACAAACATGTCATTTTACCCGAAGGGACAAAAGATAAGGAAGGAACTTTCACGTAGACCTCCTGGGCACTGCGTATTGTCTGTCTCCAATAGTGCAGAATTCCTTGTCGAGGGGACACTGTGTCTTAAGAAGTGATTAGAAAGTAGAACGAATGGCAAGTGATAAGTAGCACATTACTATAGCAAGTTTCAGACTCAAAGTATAACGTGACAAAGAGTTGCGCGGTGGGGCATGGTGAGGCAGGAGTAAAGTTCTACCCTTTTGCAGACAACGAAGAGAGGCGTCGATTGAACGGAAATCCGGAATTAAAGATTAAAATTAATGTCAAGAAGGAGCATCGTCGTTGCAGGTACAGGAGCGATTACGAAGGTTCGTCTCGGTGTTGTACACTGGTTGTTGAAACCGATGAGTGTGGGCCGGTCCAGGAACAAGATCAGTCCTTGTGGAGCGATCGGCCATTGTACTTTGGTGCGCCCTATCTGGAATCTCATACCCAGGATGAATCCTGTGCGTGTGTCCTAATGTCCCAATGTCCCATCCTCAGGATTATTGGTTCCCTGATGCAAGAGACACGGTGACTGCGAGAACGGAGAGGGAATTCCTCCTGGAGTTACGCGACGACTGTCGTTAAACCGTTATTTTTGGCCCCATAACCTTCAGGCCTAAAAACGTCAAAAATAAAGTATTTATAGATTTTGAAATCACTACCAAAACCTTCTCCGACTACGAAGCGATCAAAAGTCGTGCTGTGATATTTATTTTCTATCCATATCATGGCATACCTACCTGTCATGACTCAAGACTTGTACGGTTGAACTTGTAAATAAATAAAGCATGCGGAACTTACTTTCTGACATTAGCATTGAGCTCCGTTGAAAGCTTACTTGCTAGATCGATATGCTTTAATTTTGTAGAACTCGCGGTAAGGCCTTGAAGGAGCTTCTTTTTTTTTTCACGAAACCTTATGCAAGGTTTGCCAGGCGTCAATATATAGACAATGCCAGTAAGCCGAGTGTACTCTATTATAAGTATTGGCTGCTGAATATATGAAAACTATGTATGGCGCAAAACAATCAGGAAAAGTGTCTGGCAGAGCGTGAGCAAAACTTTCAATATAGCAAAGAACGGAGTCGACGAAAAAGTGAATCCTCAGCAAAGTAAAATTCACCTCTGTTACAATGAAATATTATGCTGTACAACTTGCGTGAATAATAATAATAATAATAATAATAATAATAATAATAAAGCGCTGGTGTATAAGGAATATAATTCGTTACCGTGAACCTCTGCGTAGTCACTGATCTGGATTACCTTATGGTAGCATGCTGCGTCGAACGCGACCAATCGGCAACAAGAGCCTCACCTCTTCCTGTTATCCGCTGTTGACCATGAATTCCTCTGGAGCTTTCGAAAACAGCACGTTGCATCATGTCCGGTGCCACGGACGCCTTGATGGCTCTGTACGTCAGTCTGTCGCAAAGAGTAGCAATTAATACAAAGTTCTTTAGAAACTTTAAACGCTGGCGAAAGTTCAGGGTAAACTGAATTATTGTATACCTGGGTAACAAGGCCAGCACAGATGCAAGCAGTACGGTTAGCCAATAGATGTGTCTACGAATGGCGACTAGAGCGACCCAATAGGAACCTGGTAGACCCATGCAATTTACACAGACTGTATTGTATATGAGACAGAATCCAAAGAAAATGCAAAGTGACGCCAGTATTGCGCCAGCGTGAATTATCATCTGAAAGAAATAAGATAATATCGCTATGATACTTCAGAAGATGATCTCAGCTTTGCTTCAGTATACCGTACGTTACTTACCCAAGATCTTGTTTCTAATGCAACATGAACCAGCATAACTATTATACAGGATGTTGTTATTGTAGTACCAAATTCCCAAATATCTACATCGGAGTCGTGATAGGCCTTTAAACATATAGATTAAATGATATTTGATCAATTAATGCTTTTACATTTATCAGACAACGTGTCGATCTACTCACGGCTTCGGTTATGAAAAATATAACGATGCTCTGATATAGGGCGTCGGCCATTGTTATCCAAAAGGAGTGAGGCTGATAAACCAGACCCAGCCGACCTCTTCTGTATAATTGAGGATTAGCTAGGAGCACCTGGTCCGAGGCTATCTGATCGTAAATGCCCAGAGCAAGTGGTGGCAGTGACGTGAAGAATAAATTGTACAGCATCAAGTAAATTTGGTCGATCATCACTGCTCCTGAGAAGCCGCAGTACAGCTGTACAAAGTGCAATTACAGTTGGATTATATTTATAAGATAATATTGCCTTATTAGCTCACTTCTTTATATGGTAATACTTGATGATCTGAATGACTGACCTGGAACCAGAATATAAGGAAGACGAAGGTCGCGTTCTTGTAGAAGAAATAAAGGATCATCCTCGAGAGACGATCGTAGCACCAATGGCCATGAAGTAGGAGGAGTCTGGTGAGCATGGGAAACCTGGCAATTGCGAAATCGGATGCCATGACAGCTTGCGTACCTTCGCGCCCTGAGACACCGACGCCGACGTCGGCTGTCTGGATCATACTGACATCGTTGGCACCGTCGCCGATGGCTAAAGTTCTCATGCCTAGCTGTTCCTTTACTATCCGGACTATGTATGCCTAGAAGACGAGATCCAGATAAGTGAGACAAGTTCAAATATATATCTCAAGATCAATCAATGCCTCAACAGGACGAGATGAATACCTTTTGCAGTGGAGTAGCACGACAAGCAAGCACACTGGCGCATCTTCGGGTCAAGTCGAGAAACGGTCCAGTTAGGCCTGATCTAGGATCCAAAATAAAGGTAAGCGTTTTCCCGTCCACCACTAAGGCCCTCTGCCTCCAGGAACCAATTCTGTGTGCTACATGTTCAGCCGAATCGGGATCAGCCAACGCATTTTCACCAGGATAGTCAACCATCCTGCTCGCAGTCTCTTGTTCAATGGCTTCCAGATAACCGTGGATCAGAGTCTCAGCGACTGTCTTGGACCTGGCCTGCAGCCTTAGTAGTTGCATGGCAGGGGAAAACAAGCGCGCAGAATACGCAATATTCACTGCAGTCTCCGGTTTGTCTCCTAGGGAAATGAAAAATCAGTCCAATCAATCAAAGACAATCATAGTGAACCACTGTACTGAGAAAAAGGTCCTTGCTTTACCAACCTGTCAAAACCCAAACGACGATTCCTGCAGCGATCAGAGCCGATATCGCTTCGGGTACTCCTGACTGAAGTTTGTCCTCAATTCCAGTGGCTCCTAAAAGAGTCAAGTGGGACTCGAGACTGGCGTATGAGTCTCGTATCCGACGTTCCCGACTATCCGTAGACAATTCGATCTCAACGTGTCTTTGCCTCCAAGTTTCATACTCCTGAAGAGTGAGAGACCGTCGCGCCATAGCCAGCGTACGCAGACCCTGTCTTGCGTAGGAGTGAAGCTGTTGTCTGATCTTGCTGATCATCATTGAATCTTCATCATTCGATGTCAATGATGCCAAAACGGTAGAATCAGCACCCTTGCTGTACAAGACTATTTCGCCCGTGTGAGGATGACGTACAACAATGGACATACATTTCCTACTGGAGTCAAACGGTAGTACCTGTAGGCATGATATATTGATATAATCTCCCTAGTTCCATTATAACTCTAAGCACAATTTTTACCACGAAACGTTGATAACTTACGTGAAGAATTTCAAAAGCTAGTGTCGACTTATCTGGCAGAGAGACAATAGCAGTGTTCGGGGTTCTTTTAACCAGCTTAACGTCGTAAGCTCGTGCGGCATGAACTAAGGCAAGCTCATCAGGACTCTCAGCTTCGTAAATCGATGGAGGTTCTGTTGACTGACCGTTACTCGAATTGAAATTGCGCGACTGCGTAGGTGACTGTTTTCTCGTAAGCAGAGACATGCCCAGGTTGGGGATAGACGGGACGTTAAGTAGTTTAGGCCTGCGATCACAGTGAGGTATCAGTAATCATTCGTCCAGAAACATAAAATGATATTTTTTTTTTTACTGACTCCACTAGCTACCTGGAAAGTTTACTAGCCACAGGACCTCGCAGATTCGTCGCGCAGGATGACGTTCTGTTCGTCGAGGACGCGACTGGCGAGAGCGGCGCAGCGGAATTCAATGTCGGCGGAGGACTTGGCGTTACGCTTCTGGATTCTGTTAACCTAACGTACCTAGTGATCAAACAAAATAGCGTCTAGTAGTGCTGGACTCTTTCATTTCCAAATGTTATCGAAGGACGATCACCTACCTAGCAGGACCGCCATTCTTCTGCGGTTCTTCGATAACTCCACTCGAGTTCATATTGTCGTGATGAGGATGTGCATTGACTACCACTGTATTGCATACTGCCAGAAGGACTAGAAACTCCTGAAGACGATGCCTATAGTTGCCTATCAATAAGTCTTCCTTCAATCTGGTATTAGCTATCAGGTTTTCACCCTCGCCAGTATGCGCATAATCCTGACCACTGATAGCGCACCTCCTGAATACCATTTTGTTTTCTGTAAGAGTACCTGTCTTATCCGAAAAGACGTACTGCACCTACGGAGAAGATCAGCAACAAAGACATTATCATTGACTTCGCGTCGTGGAGCAAGTCAAGAAAAAGTATAAATTTTGCAAGCGTACCTACCTGACCAAGTTCTTCGGTAATATTGAGTGCACGGCACTCGGCTCTCCGGCCGCTTTCTGAGTCATAAAGTGTCAGGTCATGTCCAATATGGTAGACTTGACCCACCTTAGCCATCTCAATGGTCACATAGAGACTAAGCGGTATCATCACTTGAAGGATGATGACGAAAGTCCAAAAGGTAAGCATACCCTCGTAGCTTGGATCCTGAGGTGTGGGAAGGAAGGGTACGGGTAACCCTGAGGTATACGTAGAGAGCCATAATCTGCAACCTGCTGCACCGACTATACACAATACCACCAGTATTACAACGCACCAAACCACATCCAGATTCATCTGTCGCTCTAGACGTGATCTCTGCAAATTAACAATATTACACGGTGACAAGGTACTGCTGATATAATTTAGCACAAGAATTTATTCAATCTGTACCTTGTATCTTGGTCCGCCATTGTTGAGCATAGCCTTGGTCTCATGACCAGCATAAACAACGATACCTTCAACAAAGTCTGTGTTCTTAAGCAAGCATTCTCTCAGCAAAAGGTTCTCCGTGGAAACAGGCACCCTGGCTCCACTAGGATGCACCACTGCACCATGAAACCTGAAGATGACAGAAAATCAGTGACAGAGTCCTCAGCACGTAATCAGGTTCAAAGATCCTGATAAAAAATGAACAAACCTATAGATCCTCGTACTCGGTTGATCGACCTCAACAACTGAGCGGAACTTCGAAGGTTGAAAGGTATCCTGAATATCCAGGAAGCCACGGACGACCTGGCGCTGCTTCAGGTTCGTCTCCCCGTCAAGATTGCAAGTATCCAGGTAGGCAAGACCCTGCGGATCGCTGCTTCTCAGTAGCAAAAGATCAGCCGGTACTAATTCATTGTTCGACAGATGAACCAGGTCGCCCACCTTGACGTCCTTCCAGGCCACCTTCTTGTACCTGTCACCCTCTCTGCAATCAGAAGCAAAACATTGATCGTCGATCCGTAACGCTACCAAAATAGACATCCTTTATCTTTGACCGATTCACGTAAGACAATAAACTCCAATAAACGAGTACCATTCGTACCATTGTTTACGAGCGTCATTTTACCGATATACATATATGCTCATGACCCAGACCCTATCACGTATTACGTGTTCTGACATCGTAATAGTAAACACGAAGTCACGCCACCAATAGACGTGTACATCAACGTTCAGATGCATCGTCCCTCGTTAGCCAACAGCCAACTATCGTGGCTAACAGCAACAATCTGCAGAGTAAATGGAACTGAGAAATATGGCTATCAAAGTCAAACGGATACACCACCGCATTGAATTAATTATGGAACTTCAATCAAGCCACATACATATCTGCCATGTTGTCCAGAAGGATGATGCATCTCTACAGCTAAGGCTCAACGTCGAAATCCAAGAGCGAATGGATCAGATCGTCCTTGGTATTAACATAATCAATGCGAATATGCTCGTTAAAATTTCAACAAGACTGTTATTGGCTGTATCGGTAAGATAGACGGAACAGTGCGGGTCTGTTACGAAAGTGAGCCGTTCACTTCGTAATGGGTGCGAAGTCAGTGGGACTTTTGAGAAATAATCCAACCGGCGGATAGAATCCGCCATTTCTCGTATAACGAGCTGGCGTTACCTGAAACTTTTACTCGAGCCATCAGGCTGTTGCAATTAACGTCAAACAAATTTTACGAAATGACTAAGAGGCAGCAAAGCGGAAAAGAAAGAAGTCGCGGCAGCGCGACAGTTGTCGTATCTCGGAAACTACGCGTATAGCCAACGGGGATAGCAAGTATGAAAATGACAGGGAAGAAACTTCCAGACAAAAGATCCCTGACCTTATGGGGAGAATGGCGAATTCAATTGAATCCAATGCACCCTCGTCTTTCTCATCGCTCTGTTAATGCCAGTGAACGTCGATTTACGTCATTAGAAAAAGGTATATTGCATAAAAGAAGTCCTACGGCTGCCCAAGCGTAACTAGAAGGAACCGTCTCACGTGCATGTACGTAATTTCGTAATGCGCCGCCAGCGGCGCTTTCGTCGTTCCTTAAACTGTCCGTTGTCGCTTGCCTTCTCTCTGTTTAATCTGCTTATGGCTTTTTCTCCGTCTCTTTATGTTTGTCTTAACACGATTCCACTTTTACGGTTCACTATGGACTCCCATATAACTTGCCCATCGACCATTCGAGATGCTTCTTTTTGTTTATTCTGCCGCGAACTAAGATCAAAGCCTACTTTATTTTTAGTGCTCACTATATTAAGTAGAGAAAAATACAAAAATAATGAAACTCAGCTGAGACGCGTAAAAGTTGAGTTGTAATAAGTCAACAGCCGGTACCAAGTTGTCGTTTACGTCTATAAATCCACACGAGTCAATTGTTCGAAAAGAAAAATCAACGCGGAATCAGCCAAGAGAAATATATTCAAATCGTCATCAGATCCTAAATAGGTAATTTTTAACTGAGTAAGCTGAGGTAGATTAAGGTAAATTGAATATATTAATTTAATTCACAGTGTCTCATTGTCCGACCAGCAAGTCATTACTAATCTAATGAATCGTAATGGAACAGCTGTTCGTCGTGTGGAATTTCAGGGAACGGAATCCCCGATTACAGCAACACGTCCATATAAAAATATAAAGTCTATTAATAATAAATAAGGACCGACTACTAGCCATATCGCGTCAACCCATTGCCAATGTTCTACATAAGAACTGCCTTTCTCGTTATTCTCTCGACTCGACACGAACAAAAGAGGATCGAAGTTATTTAAGTAATTTATCTCGGGGAGTCCGCCAAGTGACTATTGACAAGTGCTCAGGAATAGTGAAAATGGCGTCTCGAGTCCTTCCTACCGTTCTCACACTATTCGAAACCGCTGAATAGCTGTGAATGCCAATTAAACTTGCCGTTTCTAGCTCGTCATCATACTCGCGTGTGAACTCGGCTTAATTGTCAGTTCGTAGCTACCGGATGAGTCCAGAGTCACAACCAACCAGCCAATAACCAATATATGACGGCTGGTGGCATTATCAATTTCTCGTTTGATATCAACCTATAAGTAAATAAAATGGTCGCCTTTTCGTTTTCTGCTCTAATGATGGAATTTCATCAATTATTTATAACATACCGCAGCCATATGGATACAAATCGGCTCAATAACAAAATGAAAGAGGCATGAGGACTCAAGGGTGTCTAAATTATCCCTAAATTATTCAAATATAGTAATACAAGAATGTTTGACATATTTACGTTCTTGTTTGTGTTTTTATGTGCCTATGACATATAAGTAGATGGAGTAGGACAATGAAGTCGCCTTAACGACTTCATTTCAGGGCGTTCCGCAAAGCCGACGGTCACGCGTGGACTACTGACCTTCGGCAACGACTCGTGAGCGACGATACACCCTGCAGAGTTCATTCTTTGCGAACAATAATTCTCATTTTAATAATAAACAAATATCGATAACATAACGGAAAGAATACTCTGATGCGGGATATTAATTTTTCTCTATTTTTCTATTGATCCAATAATAAGTTTTCCGTGCAATCAATAATTAACTTTCAGCTGTATCAGCCGAAGAATCAATAAGCGTCTATTTAAAATTTGAAGCGTTGTGTCAATTGATACATCATTTAATCGCGAAAACATAATTTTACGTATAAAAGAAGTTGTTCACAAGTGTCACAAAGGTTTGGCGATCGTTCAACCGAGTCTGAAAGCGCCCCTCGAGCTCAGCATAACAAAACAAAATAGTCAATACAAAGTGCATCATAGTTTTCGTTGATTGAAAATCAAGGTCAACTTTACCGCCACGAAATGAAACCTCGTCTACATGTCAGAAGCAAGACAGCGGTTCACAGCGAGTCGGACATTCGGCCGTTTCAATGTACAACGACAAAACAAAATGGCAGTCTTACACCTGGCAATGTAACGACATTTCAATCTCTCGTGCATATCATAGAGCTTCTTTTCCTTGAGGATAAGGTCAATGGAGCTTCAACATGAGCTTTGGGTAATCAAACGTGTTATGCGAATATTCGAATTTCAACTAAAAATGTTAAAATAATTAAGCTATATATATTGTTATGCACCTAAGCGTTACTTAATTATTCACTAGGTTAGCATTCTTAGTACCACACGACAAGTAACCCTTTGTCAGCAAAGATTGTACTAAGGCGTTCAACTAAAGCGTGCTTGCATTATTTTCGACGCAACAAAGAGTCAGTCGTCGAACTGTAGGCTCCGAGTGAGCATCGTCCACTCGTAGAAAGAAAACTAGAATAAAACTGTGCCATTGCTAACGAAATTTGATGCCATAAAGAATAGTTTGCTTCTGTTATTTTAGTATTAATAAAAGTGTTGAAGATTATTTTACATCCTCACGGCATAACAATATATATACATATATATTTATATTTATATAGACTATATCTAATGAATAAATGAAATCATTGAAATAAAACATTACTAATAAAAATGGCAAAGAAAAAGAAAATGAAATATATAGTATTATACATATAAACTACCCGCCGTGTGCGTGAAACGTAATGGCCAAAAAATAGCCTAAAAGTTTGAGAGTCACTGTTACGAAATATCGTGATTAATGAGAAGACTCGGACTAGAAATTGAATATCGAGCCGGAGATTCGCCTAACGACATTGGTCAACCATGTCAATCGTGAAGGACGGAAGAGTCATGGAGCTACCACGTGACGATCAACCGATTCTCGCGTCGACGACGTCGTTATCCTCCAGTTATGATGGACAAACGATACGGGTTGGTATTTTGGTCTAATGAAATCCAGTTGGGCCAGTTAGAAAAAAGAATGTAAACAAATAAAAGAGGGTGACTGATCGGCGAAACCTCGTGTCGTAGGATCATCACGTGACCGTCGCAAAATTTCGGATCGTCGCGTCTTGCGTCTTGCGTCTTGCGTCACGGCAAACGGCAAACGGCAAACGGCAAACGGCAAACGGCAAACGGCGTGAAGTCAGTCTCGAGCGTTGGACGCGCTGACGGTTACCGCATTTAAGGCTTCCTTCTCTCAGCCGTAAAGTTCGTAATTCCATAAGACAGATGAGACTCTTTACGACCTTTACGTGTTCCTGAGAACGTTTCAAAATGTTTTAAAGAGACGAGAGGATTTGAAAAGGAAAATAGAACAAGTACTGTCGGCTTCAACGTTACATGGATGGATGATAGCTGGAACGTCAGATTAGGACAGTCGCATTTAAAATGAAAAATCCGAGCTTCACTCACAGACCTTAAAAATTAGAATGTTGGGAACAAATTTTGGTTCGTTGCGAAAAAATAAGGAAAAGAAAAAAAGTGAACTCAGTAAATTCCTTATCGAACCAGCAGCGATAACCGCGTCCATTGGAAGACCAATCCCGTTCACGCTAAATGACGTCACAAGGCATCGCGTGGGTCCGCTGGATGTAAAAGGTGTAAATTAATGAGTAAAGAACCTGGCTTGTTATTCTACAAGCGTACAATTTCTAAAGAAAATACCGGTTGTCAAAAAACGAAGACCAAGCCCGCAGAAGCTTTATTTGCTCTGTCCGAATGACTACCCCCCCCCCCCCCCCC
>NW_014333672.1:360426-370452 GCF_000341935.2 Cephus cinctus | reverse complement strand
TTTCCTAAACATTTTGGGAGTTGCGAAATTTTGTTGCCAATAGACCAACAAGACGAGGTATCGCGTAAATCGGTCGAATTTCGTGAAGAATCAGATAAAGTATCACCATGTGACGTAATTCCGTTAGGGCGTGATCGTGACTGTGGGACTTCAAACAAATCGATCCCTTCTCGTACCCATGTCAGTGTGTGTGTGTGTGTGTGTGTGTGTGCGCGCGCGCGCGTGTGATGGAATAAAAGAAAAAAAAAGATCCTCAACCTCTTCCATCGGAACTACTTCCATTCGTATCAACCACTGCCGGCTATAGTCCAGCTGGCGGATGAAGATACTCCTTTAGTTGAGTGCCAGTTGGACTTGAAGTTCATGTAACGAGGACGCATCGCCGGTATGAGTTCTGACCGAGTCGGGTCTAGTATAGTCGGAGTAGACATTAAAAGTGCTTGACTCGAGTCATTCGAGTGACTCGAGATACTTTCTAGCTATAACAGTACAGTCGTAGCGATAAGGCAAGTGGAATATCAAATGTCAAAAGATAAATCAAGCTCAGAGTTTTAGTAACGCTTTCTTCTGGAGCGTTCCGAAAGACACTAGGGAAGGGAATAATCGTAAGTATGAAATTGAAAAAATTAGCAATTAGAAATCCAAAAATTGTCTTGGCCTAAAACGGGAATTGCACAATGGTCGTGTTAGATGTCTTGAAAACGAGATACATAAGATTGTAATAATAATGATAACTGAAAAGGACAAAAAAGGTAGCAGGAGGCGCTACGACTGTAAACACGAAAGTTTCTTTTCTACGTATAGTGACGTAACGGAGTGACGTCACCGATGCCATGGTTAATCTCATGATCGAAGGACAAAGCGTTTTACAGTAATGAAAGTCAGGCTTAAGGAAGTCGATAGGACACTACGTTTAGCTACCGTTTAATCGACATTAGACGATGCGATGTATTCCTATTATCTAGTGTTGTGAAAGTCGACGAAGTTTTTTGAGTCTTATTTTGAAAAATAAAAAATTTTTAGATTCACGATTCGATAATGTTAATTATTTACGTGCGAATTTATTTGTTTTTCTCTCCCGATTCGACATGAAATTTTCATGCTTCGCGTGTCAAAATTGATTTGTTACGTATTTTTCAAAAAATACGAAGGCTACGAGAGTGACAATAAATTTGGGAAAACAATTTCAAAATTCACTCGTAATATTCCTATACAAAAAATTCAATGTGACAAAGAATCGAACTTCGATTTCCTTGTCGATCCACGAGCAATGAGATTATCGATAAGACTCGTGAAAAACAACAATACGACTATCGAAAATGAGGTATAGCTCCTTTCGCAATAAAAATGCTACAGCAACAATAGAAATGACAAAAGTGATCGATGAGCTCTAATAAATCGATTGATCCAAGCGCGACAGTAATTATATGTATGTTACGTTGACTTAAATTCTAATGTGTCCTGTGCCTTTTAGAATTTAAAAAATGGATTAATATTAATAATTTTAATAATATTAATAATTTTTCAAGTACTTCCGGTTCCTGACCCATTCGGCTTTAAAATATTACCAACTTTTGACAGACCCCCTCAGGGTTCGTCGAGAACAATATTAAATTGAACCTTCGATCGAATTACTACGAAGCCGTCGATCCGTCAGTCTCATTCGGTGTATCGGCGCGTAATCTTCAAGTAGCGAATAAAAAGTAAAATTGCACAATGCAGAAAGTTGCCAATAAACAATAAACCTGATCTGACGTATTTTCACAAACAGCTAATCGACGTGAAAACACGACGAATAAAATCAGCGAGTACGAAATAAAGATAAGCCAAGAATTATATCTCCTTGTCTCACCTATACCTCATTCGTCCTTACTCCATATTTGTCAGTCGCTAAGAACAAATTAGAAAAATTGACGATGTCAATTTTTCAACAACAAAAAAAAACCATTAAACATACCAAGTCCTCAACCAGCCACGAGGAGAGACAATGGACAAGGGGAATTTCTATTAATAAAATTCACTAACAAATACATACATCACGCTGTAGGTAGTCGTGCGCAAAGTAGGTTCGACGTAACTTCCAACGTATGTATGTACATACGTTAAGTAGGTAGAGGCCAAATAACTGAGTCACCCGGTAAGGTAGTTTGATTCTGTCTCTAAAAGTCGAAACAGTCGGTAAAACAGATGCGTCTGCCAAATTAGAAGGAAAAAAATATATTAAATCTTGACAAGAAACTTACTTAACTAAAGTATAGAGTTAAATATGTGTACTGAAAATTCCCCCTAAAAAAGATATTACGTATAAAAAAAACGGGCGAGTTGCCAATTGAACTTCGTCGGATGTCAAAAGTTAGGTTAGCAGTACTGCTTCAAGTCGCACAGTGATATCCAGTTCATATCGATTTCACGAGTTACCAATGATATGCCATATAACCTGAAGTTACGTAATTTTCGTTTCAGTTCCAAACTTCCACCTCGTTTCGTTTTTTCACATTCATTCGATCCATACCTCATTGTTATTGCAATTTCAAATTATCTCTCACGTCATTAACCTTCCAGTCCTTCCTTTGTGCTAGCTCCATATTTTGTCCTCTTCATAGAAAAGCCCCGTCCTATTCCACAGGTTCCGGTTTTTGCGCAAGAACCGTTACTCGCGTTGCCAATGAACCTGCATCGCGTACGTGCCTCACGATAACAATGGATTCTCTTACTAGGGTTACTACAAAACCAGTATATATATATATACATATTGTATAAACACACACACACGCCATGAATAAAACAAACTACATACAACCAATAGATTCGGCACCGGGCAGAAATGTTGTCAACAAAAATTTCACACCAAGTGATAATCCAGAATGTACGACAGACTGAGCATATCGGATTGGCGATGAGAACGTACGACACACGTATGAGTTATCGCAATAGCAACTTTTACAGTAAATAATAAATAATGAATTCCTTATCGTAATATTCTCCGACAATTATTAACATAGAAACCGATAGAAACGTGACAGTGAGAGTAATAAAGTTGAAAAAAGGTATAAAGAGCAGAATATACGAATTACCTGATTAATTGAAAAATTTGTGTATAATATCATTCACGTAGCTATATATCTACAGATATCTATTGCACGTCATTAAGCAATTACAAGTGTTACATATTTTAGAATTCATTGTCAACACGAATTTTAACGCTTCCCTATTTTGCTTCACTGTCACAGCATTAATACAAGGATGGACGATAAAAAAGAAGAATAAAGAATATTAAAAAATTCAATCGACAGAATGACATTACTTCTGGGTAATGTCCATCAACTAATAATTATTTATCCACGATTTTGCCCATTTACGATTCCAGGAATGGAAGTTAAATAAGTGACAATATCCATGAAGATCCAAAGGCACGTGATAAGCTCGTAAAATTTCACCTTAACAACAGCAACTGCTCCTTACCATGACTCCCGACTACAATTTCGCCTGCTATTAAATACTTGATAAGTTATCAAGTGGGCGGATTCTCATTGCAACGAATGACCAATTGATTAGTTCCGGGTTTGAGTAGGCCGGTAAAGTTGCCAAAGAAACGTCGATAAGTTCCGATCCATCGACCGTGGCTCAATGTTCCGGTTGGTTCGTTGTTAATTTAAAAGACCCAAATACAAGACCCCCGGTAAAGTAGTAAAGGAGAAAAAATCGCACAAGACCAACCATTGTTCGAGACGTCCAAAACAAGCGTACCATTGTTTTTTTTATACACACCAGTGATTCTCCATTTACATTTCAAGGTTATGTCACGTACGTAGAAATAACAGTGCATGCGCACCAGCTAAATATGCATTTGCAACACGACGCCTACAATCGCCCACGTATCGACAGTCCTTGACGCGAAACCCGTTTTTACCTCATCTGCCACCTTTCGAAAAATTATCAAACGCAGTTCAATGGACATTCCGATTACGCTTTAATGTCGCGTTCCTCGGGTATACTACGTCTCGCAACATAACCTGCATACATACATACTTCGAGCAGATACTAGGAAAAAAAGCCACAGCCTTATGAGAACTTTACGTCGGACGGCTAGTGGGCACAATGGACGTGGAGATATGTTGGAACCATCACAGAAGTTCTAGACTGGTTCGAAATGCCCATATACGTAATTCGTTTCAGACACAGAATACACCGAGGTTGGTCCCTTTGTCAATACCTTCACGATGCTTGCATGTCTCTTCTATTTCTTACGGCTTCCTCCGTGCGAAAGAGATCTGCAAGTGCTGCATGTCCTTGCTTCCGTTCTTCGTGACTGTCTCCGTGTACGGAAGATGTGCCAGAAGTGCCGCATGTCATCGCAAGAAACAGACAGAGTTGCGCCATAGAGAATTTCGAGGAAGACACGCGAGCGAGGGCCGACGGTGATACTAGCGCCTTAGCGGATATTCGTGGAAGCTCCGGCGGACCGAGCAATTCAATTCAAATCTAAAAGTATATCTCTTTCCCAATGCATCGGGAATAAAGTTATAGTAATAAACACCGAAACTCACGACTGCCGATTTACCCAACGACCGTGGTGCATTGGAATTGCACGCGAAAAACCAGAAGGCGTGCAATAGATATAGGTACAAGTGCATAGACATGGGTGAATATACGAGCAGACCTTTCGTAACGTCCATCGAACGATATAAATGAGTAGGTAAACGAGGACAGGACGGTAATGAAACGTGGAGGCGGAAACGGGGCGTATGGCTGTAGGGGTAAACGATCGAAGCAAAGATCTGGGTTAGGGGCCATGGAAAGGGGAGAAAAACATGACATTAGCTAAGCTTGCACTTGACCGTCACACGCATGTGACTATCGAGTCACGAAGTTCAAAAAAATTCGGACTCGAGTGAACGATAAGGATATATAGTGCTTTTTGGCTGAAATTATATTTCTCTGTAAAATTTTTTTTCAAATATACTTAAAGTGTCTGATATGACTCGGCGACCGAGCGGACGATGTTCTAATTCGGCATTACGTAAGAAGTTGGTCACGAGCGTACAGTAGAGCTTTTTTAGTGTTCTAGTGATTTCCGGTCGGCAATTATTTCGTTGATTATTTTATTCCAGCCACTTCCTTGTCATATGTACTTGTACTGAAGTCAGTTACGTTCAACCCCTTGTGTTCCAATGACCAGCATCACTGGCATAACGACCAAGGGCGCAAAGAATGCCTGGAATGCAAAGACTTCAAAATCGTAATGACGCAATCGCTTCTAATAAGTTTTAAAAAGTCCGAAACCAATGAAATTGATTCGAACGAACGTAATTGCACGGCCGAGAATAGGAATGTATTTTTAGAGTACGCTGTGAACAGGTACCTCGCTTCTAACGCGAATGAGAATTCAGCGAAACTAGTTGATTTAGGAATTTCTACTGTTTTAGTTATTTCGGTGAAAGCTCAGATTTTCTATTTGTTGATACATACAAAATGATGCTGCTCACGTTGCAATATATTTAACGAGACCTCTATAGATAATACGTGTACAATGTACATAAATCTGTCAAATCCAAGATCGCCGAAATTATCGGACAGTTGAATCACGTGGTAAGAGTTCTTGAAAACAATCGATAACACAAAAAACACAGGAGCCAATGAGAAAAATAAAAAGACGATCTTACCGATACAATGGCCAAATTGGAATTTGTCAAACTTAAATACCCCCCCCCCCAAATTTCTATTTCGAAATCGTATTGCCAGCGAACAATGGAATTTTCCCATAGACTAAAACGGCCGCAAAATCAAATAAGTATTTCGTTATCGTCAAAGTCTGAACTGACCTTAACCTCAAGATTGAGGTCTAAGGGTCATACATTTATCCACCTTCTATTCCTTTTCGTTGAATCCGTACACAAGAACCTTCATTCACGTAATTTACTTCGTCTCTTTAGACGAGAAACTTTCGTGTTGTAAATTAACCGTTTAAATTTCGCGCGAAAATTGGCTCATCGTTACAAACTACTGGAAGACATATTACCCGGTAAACATACTTCGACAAAAGCTACGCGTGTGCTGTAACATTGAATAATTGAATAATTGAATAATAATAAAAGTACAAAGAATATCAAATAATATAACATTTGTAAATTGTCAAAATAACGGCAAACAGCATTTCCGCTTCGTAGCAGCTTTCTCGAAGTGTGAATAATCAATAATTACGAGAGTTCCGTAAGAGCGATAAAAAATTAAAAATAATTTCGTGTCGAAACGTTTGCTGTCCAGCAAAAGTAAACGAAAGGTTGACAATCGTCCATCATTTCCATAGCGCGTCGAATGCTGGTACGTAGAATAATATTGAAGAGACTCTCTTGGCTGAATTTCGAATTTCGCGCCGTGTCTAGTAGACAGACACGCTCACGTAATGGCGTCCCTAATGCGGACGGGTCGCCACGTGATTTTCCCAGGCATTCGAATTAAAATCGTAGGTAACCAAACACCCGACCGGTGCTCTGATGCAAAATCTATTTTCGCGGAACAGGGGATAGTTGCAAATCGCATGTAATCGGCCGCGTCTCCATAAAGCGGAACAACAGAGCTCACAACGTTCTTCAAATATTTCTACTGCCACGATCGACCAGTCAAACGAATGGACCAGTAAGAACTGGAACCTGCTATACTTAACGACAAGTGTTTAAGCCAACGCCTATAGAAAAAAAAAGTGTGTAACTTAATTGGTTTAATATAACAACAAAAATCACAGTAATTCGATCCGTAACCGCGTACGACAGTCCTTAACCTAGAAAAATTGCATGGAAAAACGTGCGAAAGGAACACGTCAGTCCTGTACAGCAATAGGCAGATGTGACAAGGAAAAATAGGCGCGAGCGACCATTCGAAAGGGAAGGACAAATGAAATAGAGTCAAGTAAATAAGTGTCTATCCAAGATCCGGCGACCGTGAGTCTTCAAGGTCGCCATTCACTCAAAGATCAAGATCAAAACTATCAGTTCACGAGGACATCAAAACGCCGAGTCGATTGATCGAGCGACAATCGACACCCAACTGGCCCACAGCCGTGCGACAATCACTCGGTCAATTTTCATATCGAATCTTGATCTGGAAGAGTTCGATAAACCTACGTGTGACAATTCCTGAGGCCGTATGCCAGCGCCATCTAGACGCGTCCCATGGCCACGTTCCGCGTCTATGGAAACTCGACGAATTAATCCGAGAGCGTTAATCCCTCCGTTGGCAAACTGAACGCCTATTAATTTGCAACGTCCAAGCGCCTATTGAAAATCGAAAGTGAAATCAGGAGTAACGAGGGCTTCGGCCATAATTGACTCTAAAGAACCAAACAGGAGTGTTTTATGGTTATACACGTCAAACTATATATTTAACCGTCAAGGACGCACAACAATGGCAGTATCGATGACTTGTTTTAAATTACTTAGTGGATTTAGAATTACAATGAACAATTATAAAAAGATCACTGGACTACCAGCAGGTCGAATAAAGCGATCTCACCAACGGACACGTAAAAATAAATTCAATTACCTTTATACCGAGTAAGTCAATGGAAAAACTAATTATCGTAATATTTACTCGTGACAAAAATAGACGCGCTATACCGTGTGCTACGTTACAAGTTTTTTTTGGACATCACTACAAAGAGATTTTTCGATTTCACAGCTTTTGTTTATTGGATCGACTCGCCTTGGTGCATAACCGCCCATAATTAACGTACATACATTGCAGAATACTACGTACGTCAAAAGCTAAACTCGCTAAACGAGTTACACTAGTAGCCGCAATAGAAATATTTGTTATTGTCAGTTAGCCTAACTTTTTTTCATTTCCCCATTCTTTTTTAACTAATAAATCTTGCACTTCTAACATGATATGCCCGATAATACTATCGATAGATTTTCTTTATCTTAATTTCTTATCAACGCTTTTTGCCAATATCATTGATATTTTTCTCGAAGGTCTCTTACTTCCTTTCGATAACTCGCAATACACTGTACGATAACGCAGCGACGACCAACGTATCGAAAGGAAGCCAAAGCGAAGCGGCCGTACGTATGTACATATGTGTTGTTGGATATATTTTCAACGCCCAGAGTCCGTGCCCCGGAGACTGAAAACTAGAGCCACGTGCAGCATAGAAAAAAGAAAAAAAAAAAAAGTAAAGCAAGAATATCCCGGCAGGAAGTGACTTCAACCGACTCGACGTAAAAGGAATGGCTGTTAGAAAGAAAAAAAAATTCAGAAATAAGATAACGAACGACCTTAACGATCCTCTTTCTCTTCTCTACCAGTGAGAAATTCTCAAGTAAGCAAACTCGATAAAATAATTTAAAATCTACAAAGTAAGCATCAAACCTGATTTCCACTGACCTTGTGTCGATTATGCAAAGCAAACTTGCAGGATTCCACGTCACGGTATACGCCCAGTGCCAAGCGACATATCACGAACGTCAACGAATCGGTTTGCGAATTGCAGTAAGAAAATCGAAGAAACTCGATCGTTCAAATATACAAAAAAGATAAACATGACTCCTAACCCGAGAAAACGGATGGGTTGGCTGAGTCAATGCTTTCACGAATGTAGAACAAAATCAGGCGATCCAGGTTAACCAAAGGCCGAAGATTGTGAACTCCGCTTAAGATCTATTTTCCAATATTTACATTAGTTTCTCCGTGTTCGTAAACGCCGAGCAAAAGCACCTGGTGATCTCATACGTGGCCGTCGGACATGAAAGCAATATACAGTGCACAAGGTATTACACATTTTCGCAAGACTTCTTGTCACGTGGATAAGAAAAAAGAAAAAAAAATTTTACGGACGACACGGGACAACGGAGACACGCGAGGCGTGTCTCGTGAATAAGTTAGGTGCTTTTTGGCGTGAATCATCTACACAAACTTTGCATACCAGACGTTTCCGACACCCGCCGCTTTACGTTATCGTCCTGTTTCATCTGTATTGGCAACTGACGATACGTACAGATACGTGGCGCGGGAAATCAGTGCATTAATAACACACGGTAAAGGTGAAAACCATAAGTGCGTATATTGCGTGCATGTAAACCAGCACGTCATTGACCCGATTCTCGCTCTTCATTCATTTATCGATTGACCTATAAGCCTTGGAACACCCTATATAAGCGGACTTGCCCAACGACCGCCTCCTTCCTTGTCTCCTACAGCGATGCCGCCTCAGTCACTCTCTTTCTATTGTACCCACGAATAAGGAACAAAAGACAAAATGACTATATACCACTGTCGCAATAACATTCATCGACCCCCGACCCCCACCCGAAAAAAACCACCTTGACCGAATTTTCACAGTCGTACCAAACCCCATGCTGTAACCGCACGAAAGTTTTCGTAGGGCAGTTGCTAGAAGTAATGTATTTGAAACGCCTGAAAAAATCATACACAAGCCACGTGAAGTTGACGCTTTACACGTGCCGGATTGTTTTGCTAACAAAATCAGCGCGAACCGACCATCGTGTACCGAATTAGAATTAGAGCCTAAGCGCTGGAGAGCTGGTTCGCTTAACAAGTGTAAAAGAGATTGCAAGGGGGAAGACGATTGGTTGTCTTATCGAGGGAAATAAAAATTGCTTGTATGAACGTTAAATTTGTACTAATTCATATTTTCATCATATCCTCGTGGCACTGGGTGATAAGCATTATCGGACTCGGGCTGTCACGTTGGCATCGCGTATAACTGAGAATGCAGGTAGCAGCGAACACGTGCTCAAACCAATATTGTAGACGCCATTTCTTAAAATGTTGTATTTGGAAAACAAATCTTGCTGCACGGCGAAAGAGAAACGAGGAGCACAGGGGGAGGCCGCATGGCGTTGCGAAACTACAGTAATAAATGGCCTAAGCGTTACTCCTCGTTGTGTGCGTATGTCAAAGAAGAGACAGATCAAAAAATTATTTGAAAAAGAAAAACAGTGAAACACTTCTGAGATCGCTTGGTGGATTCTCAAAATGTATAATAAAAAAAAAAAAAAAAAAAAAAAA
>NW_014333672.1:316398-360348 GCF_000341935.2 Cephus cinctus | reverse complement strand
AAAAAAAAAAAAAAAAAAAAAAAAAAAAAAAAAAAAAAAAAAAAATGTATGTTAGTACAAGTACATTGATTGAGGCACATTACAATTATATAACTCACATTGCGTAAACCCGACAGGTCGAATTGTTGACTCGCTGATCGCTTGCAAGGCGTCGTCTGTCCTCGAAGAAGTCTTTGAGAGCTGTAACGCCGAGTACGAAGACGACGGGTATCATGGCGACCTCCTTGCCGAAGGCATTGATGGCAGGAACCCAGTTTAGTAATACTATGAAGATAAAGTAGAGATTTGCGACACGGTGGAATTGCTCCAAGAGGTTACGTGGCAGGAAGCTCAGTGCCGTATACTTCGTTGTGCGTACCCTGGACAGACATGGAACGGAACCACTATAGGAACAGCTAACTAAACTCCGGGTATAATTATATTTTAAAAAATTAGTAAAATTATTATACAAAGGAAAAAAAAAATATATGACACACCTGTTGTCCACCCTGATGCCATTGGGATGCTGACTCTTTGGCGTCTTTGGTGGTACCAGATGATTTGGGACTATAGTTCTGAGTCGCGGTTCCTCCGGAATGGACCCAAAGCATCGTGCCCACGCTCTCCTCCACCATGGTGGCGCTGCGCTACGTCGAATAGTGTATATCGACTCTGACCTGTATCGAAAGCATCAAAAAGGCTCACCGTAGTATCAAGCTGTATTATTTAAGTATAGGTATATCAGGAACGATTTGATAATCGTAGAGTCTCTGACGCGGGATTATAATTACGTGATGCGTCAATGACGAATAATTGTAATAACAAGGACTTGGGTCGGAATTAGAGGCGCAAAGAGGTAAATCCGGACGTGACGTCCCGTATAATAAATTGAAAGCCGGCTTCTCTTCCGAACGATTCTAAATAAATCTATCTATAGAAACTTTAAGCAGAGGTTAAGAGTGTACGGCTTACTCAAACAGTTCGTAACGTGCAGTCCATGGCATTATATCCCGAGCCTATATACACTGTGTACCTAATAATACCAGAGGGATTCCATTAATCGGGTGTACCTTCAAGCACGCGTATTACTTATTTCTCGCTGGTGGAATCCTTTGCCGGAAGTTGAGTGATACCGATTAAATAATAAAAAGAAAAATCAATGGCCACGAGTGCAGAAGCGAAAGAGCAGACTAGGAAATAATTGAACTGACCTGGAAGCTTGCCGGGAATGGCCACGAAAGGAAGGGACTTTGGAGTTGCTGGTTGGTCTTGGTTCTTCCCGATGTCCAGGAGGCAAAATGAAGTCGGTCTTTGAGCCAACGCGGCTGTGTCCGCTCACCGGTTGACCTTGTACATCCACGACTTGACCTTGGCTGAAGGCCCTCTGATGACCTGGCTTCTTCAAGGCCGAAGGTCGACCCAACGCACCAGCCGAGACGGCCTGCAAGCTCGAGCTCGCGAGGACTCCGCCGTGACTCGCCGACCTGGCATGTGTCTTCGAGTTCACCGGTCTTCCTGTTCCTAATCCTATCCCTGCGCTCACGACGTTCGACAACGTCGTTGAAATCGTCGAGACACTTGGCTGCGGCTGGTTCGGTAGCGGCTGCAGCTGCTGCTGCTGCTGCTGATGTTGATGAGCTAGGCTCGGTGAGGATGACGTTGATGAGGATTCGGATACCAGAGATAGGGCTAACGACAATGGCGGAGGTAGTGACGGTTGACCTGGACCTGGGAAAACGTAGAGCGACGAGGTCCTCTTCTCGGTGTCGCACGCTGCTGCTTGCACGACGCTCTCGGACATACTGGCACATCTGTTTGATAAATCAAAAATATTTTTTATTTATCAAATCACCTTCGTAAGTCAGGTCGATGACGAACGACTAAAATCGGCACGCTCGTCTATAGCCATATATCTTTACCTAGGATCACGTATCAGTTACCTTGAACAGACTATAGATCCACAGGTATACAAAACTCAGGAAGAAAGTCAAAGACGTAGAATATCATTGCCATCGGACTGTTATAAATATTCCAATTCACAGTATAATATATTTTCAAATGCGTCTCGTTGTAAAAGATCAAATTTTCAAGAGGATTTCGATAAATATTTTATTTTCTTCGCATATCCGGTTCCTTTTGTATCTCTTACGTTTGATTTCAGTTTTGTTTAATGAAACTTGTGCTTGTTTACCAAGACTGTAAACCGATGCACGTAGCTAAACAAAAAGTTTGGAACGTCTACATGTGTTTGGGCACGTGAATAATTAGTGAAATTTCAAGAGATTTCGAACGAAGAGAAGATTATAGATGAGTTTGATAACAGAGTGAATTATTGATATTATCAGCAGCATGGATTAATTACCGAAAGTGGATACTGTATCGTAAACCGCGAAACACTTCTGACAACAAGTCAACATAATAAACAGAAAATCACATAGCAATTAAATTCTCTAAATTATCGAATCAGATGTCAGACACTAAATTTTATTAATATAATTTATGCGAGCAATCAAGTGACTTCAAGTTGCAAAACTGAAAAAGCGAAAAAATCAGTTTACAATTGTACGATCTTTCGTTATAAAATGAACACCGATAACGGTTCTATACCACTTAGAATAATTTATCAATAATTATCTGGCTGAAACCATTGTTTCAACGAGGCATTTAAATTAAACTCTTTTCCACGTGAAATGATTTCAAAAAATCTTCATCTAAATTAAACGTCCAAATTTTCACGAAGCTCTAAGCGTCCCCGTCGCTTCGCGTTTAACGTGTAATGGCGCCGAAGAGCTGATGTATCATTTCCATCTTTTTTCTTTTCCTTCGAGAAATTACATTTTCACCCGAACGAGCATCACCCAATGGTGCTGAATAACAACTGTAAGAATTCACTGTAAGAATTACTTTCTATGACAATCGGGTCGAGAAACACTTTTGAATACCGACGGCGATTACAGTGTAAGAAATTTCACAGTGTTATTCGAGAAGTTTATAATGGCCATAAGTGATCGTAACCATGGAAACCAAATAAACAGTTTTGTAATGATGCAAGGTTTAAATGTTATACATTCAGATGACTCTTATATGATGAGTACTATAAGAAGATGGCCTCTCATAAAGAAATGGCCTAACTGTACGATATTGTATCGTTGTAACAGATGACGTCTATAGAAAAAGAGAATACGAATAGAAACTAATGAGATTTGGCGAGTAAAGTAAAACAGAAGTGAAAAGTCATCAGAGCTTCTTTGAAGCAGAGTACTTTTAAAAATAGTCGACCGTTCTACGAGTGGTCGTACTAATACTTTGAGAAGTCTTGTCTTGCGGGAAAATGTACAATGGGGTGGAATAAAAAGGCCGGAAATTGACGGGCCTTTGAGAATGAAAATAAAAGCATTTTTCAGAAGACATCGTGCGGAGAATCCAATGTAAGAAGACACGTGGGTTAATTGTAGCTACTTAAAATCCATTCACGTCTCAATCTTATTAACCCTTACATAAGAGTTGCGAACACAGCTTGAGCAAGTTATGAAAAGAACATGTTCATGATGTTCTTACAATATATTTTTTCTTCTTCGCCATATTCAAACGTTCTCAAAAGAGGATAAAAACACTAATTCGCTCGGTTCTAACTAAACCCATCAAAACTGCCTACACAGATTATCATGATGGCATTCAAATCTGGAGCGTTAACGACATTTAAAACCCAGTAAAGCGATAATAATGCATAGCGATCGATTTAAATATAATTTAATGACGGATTACTTAGTATCCTTGTTATACAAAACAATTGATCTGATAATGCAAAAAGATTTGAGCATTGATCAACAATGCTCGCAACAAATTGTCAATGGATCAAATGGACGCCAACTGCATCCATCGTTTTTAAACAATCAAACGAGGGAATACGTGACACGCTTAAATATCCTAACCTCGATATAAATCCTCGCTGGCGAGTATTTCGTTGAGAGTCTGATTCGCGTTTTCAAAGTTTGTAGCAACCTGTAGCATTCGCACATGCTCGAACCTCGGAGATACACAAAGCAGTATCCTAACCTGCGACGCGCAAGTTCACACTCACATTTTTCAGGGCTTCTTGATCTCGGTCACTTGATCTTGTTAATTCTTCTGAAGAAATCCCTTTACTAAGCGTCCGCTTAAGATTTGCAGAATCCCACAGGCATCCCCTCCTGCCTAAGCATCATCTTGATCCGTCCACTACGTTCAAACGTTGGCGAACAGACACTCGCGGACACGATTACTCCCGGTTGGAGAAGACGCAAATTTGTCAGGTAAATAAAAGTAAAAGTGACAATCAAACACTCGCGCATATAAATATCCTGTTTGGAAAGAAACACGATTGTTCACCCGGAACTTGCTTTAAGGAATGTCACGAAATTAACGACACACATCACTCCCCAATCTCTGACCTACTCGCTGCACCGAAGCGAGTGAACTGACCACAGAATTTGGTCACACAAGCAACTTCAGCCAGCTGACGTTTCGACACTGTTTCTAAAGAGACGCTTGCACCGCCATCTGCCGGTTAAGAATTTATTCACATACATGGATTCGTGTATTTTCAGTGGCTTAGTTTCCACCGTGCAGAGTTTAAACAGAGTTAACCAATCACGTATAGGGGTTGAATGGAATTGATCAATAGGGCTGCTTGACTCTGTTTTAACTCTGCACAGTGGAAACTAAGCTAGTATAGATACTGTCCATTTACCTAAATGCAAAGAAGATGTGCTTGAGGATTGGTTCATGCCGTTGTAGCCAACCAGTGAAAGGCCTCGATTTCCGTTAGAGCAGAATGTTGACTATGAACGGATCTTAAGGTTCAAATGGAAGAATTAAGCTTGATTCTTATTTAACTATGGAAAAGAAACGAATCGCAAGTGCGGAATACTCTTGTATCATCTATAGAAAACGTATAATTGGTGAACGAAGATTGGGTCGAGTAAATGACCATTCTTTGGGAATCAGCCTTGTGTTTGGGTGTAAGAATGAAGGTGGGGATTGGAATTGACGTAGCATCAGAGGAGGCAAGCAAGTAGGCTTGTATTTGAGAAAGGAAATAGGCAGGAAGACAGGCGAACAAGTAAGCAAGGAAACAATCAGTCAGGCATTCACAGAGTCAGACACGAAGTGAGATCAACCACGATATAGTCAGACCAGTCGGTCAAGTAATTCCGATCAGGCTTTAATATCGTAGCTTATCCTCTTTCGCGTTCCGGCATAATAGGTCTGCGAGTTCGCATCCGTGCGGTCAACTTCCACTCTCCTAGTTGAATTAATCAACCCAGTGAGTTCACGTTTTAACGACCAGATAATCGAGAGTGCTTAACAGTTAGCGACCTAAATATCAGGATGGATGAGGAATACGACGCAGTGGTCCTTGGTACTGGGCTCAAGGAATGCATCCTCTCGGGGATGTTATCGGTCAGCGGGAAAAAAGTACTCCACGTAGACCGCAACAAGTACTACGGTGGTGAATCCGCATCCATCACGCCACTCGAGGATCTCTTCAGGTATGATTATCGTTATAATTATCATCGTCATTATGATAGTCATTGTAGTTCATTATAGACAATATCCTACCCTCGTGAAGAGGAGCTCACTTTTTTTTCTCTTTATTTATTGCTCTAGTGCTCTTACTTTCTTTCTTGGTATGTCGGGATATCTCTCTTACTCTTACTGTAACTAGATTTGTCCTTCTCTTTTTTCTCCCTCCCTCCCTTTCTCTCTCTTCTCCGTGTCCTCTCGTCCCTCTATAATTCTACGTGGAACTCTAGGAATATTGATTTTTGCGAAACCACTTTCGACGAACATATTTTCGCCGTGTACTCTATGCTCCGTTCACGTTGAACAAGAATCAACAATGATCGGCCAGGCCGGCACAGACGTTTTTTGGTCACGTAGAAGATTTCGTTCACGGTTGATGGAATCTGATGGTTTTGTTCATAAAAGAATCCTTAGGATGCAGGAGCGGACACTCAGGGTAACGAGCAGGAGGCTCGAATTCTGTTGAAGTAATTTTATTTTATAAAATGATATAGATATGGATTTTCACAATTTTCTTACTTCATTATACGGAATGGCGTTTTTCGTTTATGTGTCAGGTTTAATATTTTATATCGAAGTAAAATATCTATAACGTTTCCAGATAGACGGAATTATTTATCTAAGAAAATAGTGATGAAGATTATCGATTAAAGTTCCATCATTTATCAGTGCAATAACAACTTGCTATATTACGGAATGTTTATCTTTAAAATCATTCTTTTTTGGTAATTAATAAATATGTATTTTGAAACAGATAACGAATTCTTTTAAATGTCAATTCGAATCTTTTGTTTTCGTAAATAAACGTTGGAATTAAGCTCACTTTGTTGGAAAGTAAAAGATAAAATACATTTTATGAATTATTTAATCATAACAACTGCTTAACCACTCGTTTTGTTTTTATGAACTGACATGTTTGTCAAATATATATCATAATTGCCCAAGCATTAATATAATTGCTTTGTTCCTGCAGAAAGACGTTGAAAATATTCATAATCAGAACAAACTATCTGCCAACATCCCGTTTCTGTATTATTTCAACAAAGTATTAAATAATGCTCTTTTTATTGCATTAAAAAAATGCAGCACACAAAGTCTATATTTTGACTATTTCTTAGTTATGTCACATATCCAAAGAACATCAAACATTTCTGTACTGTTAGACTCAAGCGTAATTTATTAATCAGTCCTTTATAATATATATTTGACGTGGCTTCAGGCGAATATCAAATTATACCTTCCTGTAACTCTGCTCTGGAACGTTACCGATACTTTTACTCAGGAACTTTGAAAAATCTAGTGTTGCTATGCGGAAGACGATATTTCCTGCCTCTTACCATCATTTACGGCCCTGCTGAAGAATTTCCGACACGCTGGAGTCGTTGCGAAATTAATCGGTGGGGATCAAGAGCGCACGTCCGATCATTTGTTCACTGTTTCAACTTAGCATTTAGTAGATGCAAATAAAACGCTCACTAAATTGTCAAATGGACGTATAATCTGTGATAGTTAACATACATTCATCGATCGCTCTCATTCTTTTTTATTTTGAAAATAAGTGTTTTGAATATAGTATAAGCGCTGAAAATGATAGTACGTAAAATTGTTGAATTTTTAATGTCTTTCTTAATCTTGAAATGCCGGTGGTTTTTCTTTCAAATTCTAGGCCACGCTGTTCCCCTTCCGTTTTTTATCGCTCTGATTTCAGTTGCTTTGAACGATGGTTGGCCATGACTTTATAACGTGTCAGTATTCGTTTACAGTACCGTTACAGTAGCCTTCTACGTTCGCATCTTTTAGTAATCACCCTGTTCAAAATAAGGCTGTACTTATTGTTTGCACATTTTATGACTAATTTAGTTTTAAAAGGTAACTGTGATTATATACATTGCAAAGCCAATATGGGAATGAAATTGTCCCTATTCTTGTTTAGCAGTAGAATGTAAAGCTAATTATTTAATTTTATTACAATTTTTTACTTATAGAGATTTGTGTATGGGAATCTTTGATGAGATTTCTTATTTTTATAAAGTTTTATCTTTATTTGTGTAGTAAATTCAAGGCTCCTCCTCCTGATGAGAACTATGGTCGTGGACGTGACTGGAATGTTGACTTAATTCCCAAGTTCCTGATGGCCAATGGTTTGCTGGTCAAACTTCTTATTCACACTGGTGTCACTAGATACTTGGAGTTCAAGTCTGTGGAAGGTTCTTACGTGTACAAGTCTGGCAAGATCTCCAAAGTGCCGATTGACCAGCATGAAGCACTGTCTAGTGATTTGATGGGTCTCTTTGAAAAGAGACGTTTCCGCAATTTTCTTGTCTGGGTGCAAAATATGCAAGAGGATGACCCTAAGACATGGGATGGCTTTGATCCGTACAATAATAACATGAGTGCTCTGTACAACAAGTTCAGCCTTGATAAGAATACTCAGGATTTTACTGGCCATGCTCTTGCCTTGTACAGGTTAGAAACATACGAATAATATACTCAATGTGATCCCTTACATGTACTTACTCTCCTAATTGATCTTCTTAGAGATGATGAGTATATTGGTCAGAGCGCCATCAATACTATTCGTAGAATTAAACTGTACAGTGACAGTTTAGCACGCTATGGAAAATCACCATACCTCTATCCCATGTACGGCCTTGGAGAACTTCCTCAGGGCTTTGCTAGGCTTAGTGCTATTTACGGTGGCACGTATATGCTAGACAAGCGCATCGACGAGATAGTCATGAAAGATGGCAAGGTAAAAATCATTAAACCAGTATCTATCTCAACGGTGGCACCACTGCTAGAATCTAATTGAAACTTAACCTCTATTTTATGAAAGGTGGTCGGTGTTCGTTCTGGAGAAGAAGTAGCCGCATGCAAGCAAGTTTTTTGCGACCCCACCTATGTTCCTGATAAAGTCAAGAAAGTGGGACAAGTCATAAGGTGCATCTGTCTCTTGGACCATCCGATACCAGGAACAGGAGATGCTCTCTCTACGCAAATCATCATTCCACAGAAGCAGGTAAGAGCTAACAAATGATTTTTACTTTAAACACTTAACGTGTCAAGCTTGATTTTTCATTCAACCAACAATCGCACCCTGTGAGCATCCGTGATTCTTTCAATTCAAGGTAAATCGTAATTCCGACATCTACGTCTCCCTGGTGTCGCACACGCACCAGGTAGCTGCAAAGGGTTGGTTCATCGCCATGGTTTCTACCACCGTAGAGACAGGCAACCCGGAGACAGAAATTAAACCGGGTCTTGATCTACTAGGCCCTATTAGACAAAAATTTGTTTCCGTATCCGATTACTTGGAACCTACGGATGATGGACTTAACAGTCAAGTCTTCATCTCAACGAGTTACGACGCGACGACGCACTTCGAGACGACTTGTCTCGACGTCCTTGATATCTTCAAACGCGCGACTGGGGAGGAATTCGATTTCAAGAAGGTTAAGCATGAATTAGGCGACGAAGATCAGTAACCCTAATTAGTCAGATAATTGAGCGACCTTCCCCACTTGGACGCAGGGTCTGAGTGGAACCTGATCTAAAAGAATTCACGCATCACGTACTACTAAGTAAGCAATGTTATTCATACTCTTGTCAACTATCGGGTATACTGTCCTGGCATATCTCCTCATTGGAGGAACCAGCCATAAAGAAAGGAAGGAAGGGTATACTGTCACAGGAATGTACGTATCCTAAGGGAAAAGTGCAAAAAAAAAGATTCTGGTTACGAGAAAAAGAAGAATATTACCGGGCGTCTGTAATTAAATTAACGAATGGACATTAGAGGTAAAACAAAATAAACAAAAGGTATGAAGGATGGAAGTTAAATATGATAAAGAAAAGAAACTACAAAAGTTAACCATATGAGGTATCCTTGATGATTTTTTACAAAGAAAAAGAAATGAACAATTACTCTAGAGCCTAACGGCCGTATATACTTTGGAAATTATCGTTCACCATTCCTAAAATTCCTTTTGTTCACGTACAATAAATTTAATTGCAATTCTAATAATATTCTTGATTAAGAAAAGAACAAAAGTATTCCTAAACAAAGAGAATGAACGTGCTTGTGTCAATATTCATGGTTGCGCCAATTTCTTTGGCGATTACCTATATAGCATGTACTTTTTTTCTGTACAAGAAGTGTATCATATTTTAAATACCTGAAAACATATTATACAGTCTAAAGATGAAAACGAAATATCATAATAGAAACGAACGAGAACTATTTAAAGACTTGATGCTATATCATGTTGCTGACTGGTGAAAAATAAAAGTCATCGCTTTATCAACACTCACAGTGTTGAGCACTTCTTACGCGCATAATACGAATGGGATGCCTCTGATTAGAGATAGGGAATGTTATTATAATATCTATCATGTTGTGTAAAATCTAAAAGGATATATCATACCGAAAATGCAAAATGAAAGTGCATGGGCTACGTGTATAACATTATCGGATATAAATAATACGAAGATGGATGAACACTTTGAAGAATGTCAAACAAAAAATCACACACGCATTATAACGTTAGATTTCGTTCAATTACGGTAGGAACTTTTAAAATCAGGAGAATGGAATCCAAAAGAAAGAAGAAGAATTTAAATGGCATTTATCGAATGGTCGGGTAATGGAAGATTATATTTAAAAAAAATTAGAAGAATAAAAGCTGCATTGAGATTTTAGATTAGCTTGCGAACAGAAATATTACTTTGTTACCGTGAGTGTATCATAATATTATTAGTTATAAGCGAATAAACATTGGAAAGTATGACATCCAGTTCGGTCTGTCTTGCAATTGCGGAGCCAAATAATCTGTTCGACATGAAATGATCAGCAGACTTGAAGGAATGAAAAGGAATAGGAATAAGGTGCACAGTAGGAAAATTTTGTTTAAAGGCCTCTGTGTCTCATTGCTCGAAGACTACTCTCAACAACTATAAATTAGCACTGTAATAGGAACTCTTCATTCGGAATAAATGAATATTGTATTAAGGTGTATTATCTTGCTTGTTCTTTGCCATTGATAAATATTACCATTCGATCAGTCAGTCTTGCATCAGTAATAATCTAAAGTTAAGGACACTGCTTCTGCGTAACAATCATTTTTAGAATATACAAGTTATCATCGCGACAACCTACTGCAATGAAATTCTCGTGCATTACTGCTGATGAGAAACTTGCACCTTCCATATGAAAGTTTGTCAGGACTTTACCAGTTAAAGAATTAATAACTGATAGTGTACCATTCACTTCTACGATGATTATTAGTCCAGTTTCACAATGAGGTGTTGCCACTATTGGTTCCTTCATTTCTGCTATTAGATTTAATAGCGGATTTCTTGAATCCTTTAATTCTATGTTGTAGATAACTTTGTTTTTGCTGGCGAAGGTGATACTTTCAAAATTCTTTGACGGGTCTTTGTGTATGACAAGATCTGAGAAGATATTTCCTGTCACGCGAATGTTCCAGAGCTGCAGAAGATACAGGGGGTTTATAAGAATGCAGAGTCAGTAATGAAATGTAAAGTTATTAAACCTTTACCAAGTGACCATCCATATCGAATGAAAAGATTTCTCCAGCGACAGTTGAAAATATAATAGTCTCCTTTTCCGTGATAACTGGAGTTGTAAAAATAGGGTCTTGCATCTTGCGTAACCAATATTTTTTACCATTATCTTTGTAGACAGCTACGCAAGCTCCACTTTGTGTCCCAAAGAATACTAGGTTGTTATTTATAACAGGGCTTGAAGATATATTACCATGGCCAATATCAGTACACCATACTTGTGAACCGCACTTGAGAAAAAAATTAAATTTTTCAATTCTCATCATCAACAGGTACTGCTAAGTATTTACCTTTGTTCGTAGAGAATAAAGGTAATGATCGTAGGATCCTACATAAAGATATTCCTTATTTTCACATGTAATAGCTGTACCCTTTATTTCATTGGCAGTTTTGAATTGCCAGTAAATATTTCCTGTCTTCAGATTTAAGCAGTATAGGTAACCATTAGTACAGCCTGAAATTTTTTAAATTTTATTATACCCACAGTCTATTTTCAGTTTTATTTTGAGTACGTACCAATGACACCTTTAAAATTACCCAGAACTAGTACAGATGCAAGTAGCCGACCTGGCAGTCGAACTTCATAAGAAGCACAATCAGTAGAGTTCAATTCAGTAGTCAAAATTTTACCAGAATGAGAACTAACAGTGACAAATAATTGACCACTAAATAAAACAGGACAATAAATCATTATTTACAGCTTTCCCTATCATAATTTTTTAACTATCTTATAATATCAGGTTTATAATATAATTAATTTCGTTTCTCAATAGTATGTAATCTCACGCATATTGCTTTAATACTTTTAAATACATACCTTGCTGTTTGAAACATTGTTGGAGATGCATCAATGCATTTTTGTAAATTATATTTTTTCCACAATTCTATTCGAAAATCCAATTGTGCAACATTTCTCTCCTTTACTAAGACGTGTCCTGTAGTTTTTCCTTTGCTCTTTTGCCACTCGCAATTGGTATAATTTTCAAGAACAGCTCCATCATTAGTTAAAACGTGCGATTCAACATTTACGTGCGAATTCAGTTCTTGACTTATTTTATCTTCGTGTACATTACTTTCAGTAATTCTTATGTTTTTGGACTCTTCCATAATATATGTTAAACATGCTTCAAAGTTTTCATCTCTGAGTAGCATTCCAATCAATTTTGGATATTCACTTTTTAATGCTTCGCTCAAAGACATAGACATTTGAAGAGCAACTACAGAAGTTCCACCAAGCTGCAAAAAACCAGCTTCGATAGAAGAAATATAATGTGTCCAAATATTTTTGAACCTTTCTTTGATATTTGGTACAAGTGACATTGTCTGCTGTACATTGCATTTTTGCACGTTACTACATATTTTTAGTAATGCATGTGTACATAATTTTCCGTTGACAGTCAATTCGACGTCATCGATGAAATGGATTTTGTCTGGTATATAAAGATGGGATAATTTTTTCAGCTCATTTATAATCTCTTCTTTGTACCGTGATATTTTTTTAAATTCATTAGTCGAATTACACGTAACAATGCAAACGTATAACTTGTAATTCTCTTCGTCCCACAAAGGAATGCAGTTCTTAACGAAATTCAATTTTAAAATGGTGTTTCTTAATACGTCTGTATTCAATTTGTTGCCGAATCGTTTTATTTCGACGCCAACACGTCCTTCGTAAAAGGCATCACCATGCTCATCAATCTGCAATGAGGCGTATTTTTAATTATCAATTTTAGTATACGTTGTTAATGATAACATTTGACTCACTCTCACTAAATCGCCCGACTCGCGGAAAACAGGTCTTTCAAGATTACCAATCTTGTCATTGTTTACTTCACAAATTCTTGAATTACTTCCTGCAATTTTATTCATACATAAATCTATTTAACTCATTTAAAGTGCAAGGATTATTTGACATTACCAATCAATAGAACACCCTTTCCATGGTCATAAATACCATTATCTGTTTTAATTTTGAACATGGTATTTGATAAAGGTCTTCCAAGATATGAGGGATCCTGTTTTAGTTTACTTGGATTTCTTAGGTCAATTTCGTTAATGCTGGCCCAGCAGGATACTTCAGTTACGCCATATATGTTGAATATTCTTGTTTGATTAGCTGCATGTTTCATATCCTCAATTATAGATATCTTAGGAAATAACTCTCCACCGATTAACAGAATTCTCAAGTCACTTTTGTCACTGAGAATTGTTCTTTGCAAATGTTGGCTCGGCCACTTGTACAACAGAACAGACGGTGTACTTTGAAGCAATGTTATTCTATTTTCGTAAATCATTTTAAGAGTCCATTCAATATCATTTTTTAGCTCTTTTGTAACAGTTACAAGTGTACCACCACAGGAGAAACTTAAAAATATTTCAACAATGCTCGGATCAAATCTCAGACTAGTCAGCTGTATAATTTTATCACCTGTTGACAACTGGAAAAGTTTTTTTAAGTCTAAAATATTTGGCACTATACACGAATGAGTCACTTTCACTATTTTTGGTTCACCAGTAGATCCGGATGTAGTGATTACATATGCGTACTCATTTTCCACTTTATTTTCTTGTTCGATATAAGCATTCCACAGTTTGCAAAGCTTTATCGTTTGATTCTGTACTTTTATATGACGTACAACATTACTTTCAGAGATGTCATTTGATGAAAATATATATGTAATTCTTAACTTTGTATAGAGCTCACTATACGTTGCATCAAAAAGATTAATAAATCCAAGTCCACTTGTATTTATTCTGAAAGAATGTAAAAACTTTAAACCTAATTAGACAATGCTTTTTTAATATAATATCAAAGTTTACCCAAGCATCAATATGGGTACAATGTATTCAGATACATCAAAGTTAATGCCTATAAATCCTGATGCATCAAACTCTTTTAATACATTAGTTATATATATTACAGCATCTTTTAATACAGAATATTTAATTTGTTTCACTTCTGTTTCATTGCAATGATGCTCTATAGCAATATTATCCGGTGCAGTCCAATCACAGAGTGTATGTAAAAATGTGTCAGAATTATCACAGTCTGAACTAATATTAAACATTACTGTCTCAAGCAATCTGAAAAACATTTGAATTTAATGATATAGGACAAGATTGGAACTAAATCTTTGATAAATATGTTTTTAATATTCCAGGTCTTACCTTTTTGAATTAGCTTCAGACATTTTTATTAATTGAATAAAACGATGTAATACATTGTCATTCGTTGCTACGGTATAATTAAGCATAAAAACAACCTATATGCCGTAATTCTGAAACTGTTCTAGAGTGATAACATTTAGTAACAGTAGCAAAAAATAGGTTATGTTCGAACATACGTATATGAAGATTGCCTTTCAGTTGGTTTTACTGCTTGAGAAATACTAAATTATAGCAAATTAACTTTTGGCATTGTATTGTACATTTTTCAATTAATATTTATTTCCAATACACGTAATTCACAGCTGCAACCGATTTTACACAGAACACAAAAAGAATTTACTAAGATTAATTATTATTTAATATTTTCCTTAGGTCTTAGCTTACAATTTTATATCAAAGATATTACCATTACGTTCTAAGGACTACGTACAACCTAAAATTTTTAATAAGTTTATGCGAAAATAATTTTAAATCGAAAATGCAAATGCTTGCTGCATATCAAGAGCCTGCCTCTAAATCAATAAAGATTCTTCATATCATATTTGAGTAGAGTTCATAACTGTAGTCAGAACTACAGATGCATAGGATGCAAGCAATTGACCATGTTACACTTGCTGAATGCTTCAATGAAAAGTGAAAGATAGATTGAATCTGATTTATATAGAGGAAAAAAAACAATTCTTGCAGCGTACAGTAGTTTATTGGACAGGAACAGCTATTGATTATAGTTAATAGCTATTATTTGGGTCTCTTGATTAAAGAGTATAGCTTATCCGAAGGATATTTTAAATCTTTCATCAACCCAGGATATAACAGATATTTCCTTCAAGGGGCAAAATGGCATTTACTGTAGCCATAATAAACAGACAATGGTGGGAATATTAATGAGACTAGCTTGAAAGCAATGCATCTTAACAATGGGAGCATAAATGAATTTGCTGGGAATAACAGCTCAAATACATTGTATAATCAGAGAGGGTCAATCAGTAACACCTGCTACTAAACATTTTTGTTAGATTTCCTTTTAGATTTGAGACATTTCCATTTACGTCACTTCAATAAACAGAGGTGTGGGTCACAGAAAATCAAAATTTGTATGTGACAAATGAAAAGGTTTAGAATAAGAGATTTAAAAAAACAGCATATGGATCATGCTACTTCTCCTCGCACCATTCATTCTCCTTGCGCACCTGCTCTTCTTCTGAAGCTGTGAAGTCATTTTTTATGTTAAAAGTCTTGCGGATCTCTTCTGGCGTCTTGCCCTTTATCATGTTGGCTACAGTTTTACAGGTAACATCAAGGAGTCCTTTAATATCCAGGTAGTTTGCAGCAAGAATAAGTTCAAACAACGTTCCTTGATCAACCTAGAAAAAAATGGAGAACAATTTATATTTTTAAGAATAAATAAAAATCCTCCGATAATTTGATATCTTTGCATTAAAAAAAATTACCTTTAAAAAGTCTGCATCCCAAGAGCTGATGTCATCTGTACGTTTTTCTTTTGTCTCATCATCTTCCGATGGAGGAGGATCATCTTTATGATAGGTAGCCCATTGGATTACTTTACGGAGGATAGCTGAATTAACATTGGGTAGCGGTACCACTTCCTCTTCATCTTCATCCATACCAAGATCTTCAAGCATTGTTTTTATGGTGACAGAGCACTTCGCAATGTCAACATCAACTTCGAAGACCTCTCCATCAGAGCTCTGCAGTTTTATATTCGGCATCTGAAAATTCAAATAATAGTTTTACCAGTTGTCCTCTCTGTTTTAGGTAAAACTGCAGAATACGAGTGCTGCTTGAAGGACTAGGTGTAAAAAAAGTAAACAATTCACAGCTAACTTCAAAAAGAAGTCGTATTCTGTAGTTTAACCTTAAATATCTTGCTCAATGACAAGCACTATTACTCAAAGTATTTCTAAATGCTAATAGGTTTCATGTTGAATAAGTTCATATATACTCTTCCACCAAAATAGAAGGTAAGCTATAAATTTATATTATTTATAAATAACCTTAGGTTAGCTATAAATTTTAGAAACTTCAAGTGTTGCAGGTCACCTAAAACTACTAAACCCAGAAAAAAATACAAGTGCGATGTTATGACGGACCATTTTTCGAATTTTTTTTTCAAGCCAGTTCTGTCGATAAATCTACTAAATCATATCTCCACGTGAAATATCAATAGGACAACATCCAGCATATTGATGATCGCACAATACTTTATTAAATATGTATGTACTTTCCGAATGAAATACTCGACAAATTGTTCTCACGATGTACGAGAAAATATAAATGGACGTTATTCATATCACAAAGCTGACCACAGCACGTCCATTACGCGCAACTTCTTTGCAAAGGATATTCCAAATTAAATGGATATGTAGTTAAAGAAATTCAATGATATCATAAGTTGGCGGCCTTGTTAGATTATGAGAAATCGTAATAATTCACCTTTTCACGTTATCGCAGCTAATAGTCGAGAAAAACGAAATAATTTACAGAAACGTTATTCAGAGACGAAACACACACACGCCACTCTCCCACTTTTAGCGAGTGCTATCTCTATCTCGCTTCCACTTATCTCTTGTTTCTGTACACTTCGTTCTCTCACTCACTTTCGCCAATGAGTCATCCCTCTCTCTATCCTATTCTTCCTTATGGACAAATCATCAACTAGCAATGACGCTAGATTGCGCCACTTGTATGCAACGTTGCGCACGCGCAAATGAATACCTCTATACCATGTAGATTAAATTTTACAATAATTTGAATCTTTATTCCGCAATTGGCAGGTGTTTGAATACTTCGAAAATTCCTTTATGGCTAGAAATCGAATCGAATATTTATATACTATCCGCCATCGGAGTAACATATGTAGATTCTGCTTCCGAGTTTATAATCGGATAAATATTGATCTTAGCTGTACTAATCGAGCGATTGCTTTGAATTTTTAGAAACTCCATAAAACAACATGAAACTACATTTATTCGTCATTTATGATAATTATTCAAATATTATCTCCATTATTAGCACCGTGACTATGGATCAAGATAAATAATTATGCTCCACTCAGAATGAAATAATATATAACAAATTTGTATAACAGTCAAACCATTGACTGATTCGTGTAATGTAATTTCGAATATTGTTTTACGAACCTGTGGAATATTGAATTTCTAATAATGCTGTTAACCAACCTGTTAATAATTTAATATCAAAAAAAAAACTTCAGCGACAAAACACTAAACTTTATGGTCTGAAATTAATCTCCATTGCTAATTGCCTAAGTGTGTCGCATTATCATCTACAGCAAACTCGTAGATATCACACAGCAGTTTTTTATTCACTTTCATTGATTCATAGGTACGCAAGAGACATTTTAAATTAAATTTATAAACTCAGGGTAGTCCAATTATAAGAAAGTGTAACGTAAAGTCCAAGAAATTCAGCAGGAACCTTGCTGATTATGTTTGCTTTGGATCTAAACCTCAGACGGCCCTTGACTTGTATTTTCAACTGGTCAGCCGGAGTCTTGACCACCTAACCCCAAATAAAAATCTACAATAAGGTAAACGAAGCCTCTGTAATTTGTAACACAAAATAACTTGCGTATTTATCCCTATCTCACGGAACATTTTGCTTATTTCAGTCACGTACGCAATAGCAAAGAAAAAGAAGTTTATAACCGAATTAAATCACTAGCGATGTCGTCAAAGAGAATCACGTTATAAATCCCAGCCCGTGAGAGAATAAAGTCTGAAAAGTTTATCGCAATGCTTAAAAGTCCTTTATAAGAAATTGAGATTCACGTAACCTCGATGAAAACGATGATTCCAACCCATAAAATCCAGAGATCACGATCTAGTCTAAGACACTAGTATCAAAGTGAGAGAAATACGTAGAGTGCGGTACTAGCAAAGCTGTTAAGTGTAATAACGATAATTGTCCTATGGACGCTCGATAAAATTTAGTTTGTAAAAATTAACCTTACTGCTGCAAGAGGATATACCTACATATATATACACGGATATGTATACGAAATGACTAAAAGATGCATCTTCGTGGTTATACGAAGCTCGAGTTCACTTTATTTATGGCTTTCGCTTCTCCCGTAGCCTTTCACCGGGTGATCCACTCACCCTCCATCCTCCTGACGTCCTCGTCCTCGTCTTCGTCGTTATGCTTCAATGAAATGCAGTATCCTTTCATCTCTTTCGCTCTCTAGCCATTCGTTCCTTCGTCTTTCTCTTGGCGCCAGCAACCTACGCTCCCGCTTCGCGACTTTACGCCCTCACAGAGACTTGGCAGAAAATGGATCACGGAAAAACACAGGTTTGTAGTATGGTGAACTTTTACTAACTTTTCCTTCCTTACCTACAGAACCTTCGAAGCTTTGTACTTGAACGATTTGACGACGTCACGATTGTACGGTGCAATCGGAGATTGTTTTAATTTTATTCCTTTGTCCACTGCGGAATTAGATCCTTAGTGAAAGATACATGGAATTTCTATGCTTAATAATGAAGGTTAATTTGGAGCTATGAAAAATTGTGGATTTGTTTCGTACTTGTAAGTTATTTCTATTTCTAATCTTTTGCACAGTTGTATATCATGAAACGTTAAGTATTTGTAGCTAAAATCGGAGCCATTCTGTGCAAGCTGACAGATGTTGAGTTTACGTAAGTTGTTTAATTAATCTTAGGGGTAGCGAGTCGCAACAAGTGCTTAATTGACAAGGTATGGAAAACCCAAAGACCATTCTTCTTGATGCCAAAGGTTCGTTTCACCAAACGTTATGATTGGTTAGTATTACATAATTTCTATGTGAAGCTAAAAGCTACTGATTGCTTGCAGTATGTTTTCTTATCAAGGTGATATCAGATTATACGCACTGCGAATATATTGCGTACATGATCAATATAATACCTCGTTGTAATTATACTGTTTAATAGCAAGCCTAGCTTAAAGTAAATAGTAACATAGACGTTTGTTGAGTTGATTTCTGACAAAGCCTTGGAGAGTATATATATAGAGTGATTCAGATAAAAGGTATACCGCTTAGGGATTTGACAACTGTCATGATACCTTCTTAAATATTACAGGAAAATTTTACTTAATCTGTGCAATGGACGTTTGACACATGCTGTTCCAATGATGTCTATCAAGTTTGACAGATTCGTTTGAACTGAATGACCCTGTATATAGGCAACACTCGAAATAATGTATAAGCGTGTACACACAATGTATATTTGCCCAGTGTCAAGGAGTTCCATTTGTCATAGAAGAGTAATCGAACGGTTTCGATTAGGTAACCAAATTGAATTTCTCTGTAGAAATAATTTGGCTTGATGCAATTCCACATGATTTTACTTTGATCAATGTCATGCCGGATGATTGTGTAAGTGAAAAGCGACTTTGAAATTTGAAATTTGTAAACCATACATACGGTAAAATTGTTTTCATGATTTTTTAAAATTATTCAAACACTTTAGTAAACTTTTCAAGAAAATTTGATTCATCTTAAAATACGAGTCACTAATTTGTTTTATAAGTAACCAAATGCACTGTCAACTTCAAAATATAATTTTTTTTACACCGATTGCCATACTTTTTCATTTTAAATACTTCAAAATATACGTCGAACCTAATACCGACCTACTTCACTTCACAGATTTCAGTCCGGCCGATTGTACTCCTTAACTACATCCGGTCCCGTTCATCCACTCTGATCAAGGATTTCCCGTTTACGTTTTTCTCATCTCAATATCGTATCAAGTGAAATCAATTATCGATCCACATTTCTTCCTTCTCTGCAATCTATCAGCACATAAGAAAAGCACAGTGATGCGGGAAGTAATAAGAACAAGAGCAGTAATATCAAAGTTGTGAAAAAAGAAAAACGATCAGTGGTAGCACTGGTAGCACTGGTAGCACTGGTAGCACTGGTAGCACTGGTAGCAATGGTAGCACCGAAAGTATATTTTTTTAAAGAAGTCTAATGCGACCAGCACCCAATCGCTATTTTGGCTGCTACTGAATGTCTGAATATAAAAGGATAAACTGATGGGCATACAGGAGCGAAAGGCAGGGACGCCGTGCCAACCTAAGTTTGTTGACTTGAGCTAATGTGTCAACATGAATGTTGGAGGAGCAGGGGAGAGACAGGCTGCGGCAGAAAACTTGAATCTAGGGAGAACACGTTATGCCCTTGACTTAGGATGCTCTTTCATCGCGTCTCATGGTTTACGCGCAGCCCACGCAAAAAAAAAGAGAGAAAATAGACCTAAGATTTCTCAAATTCATAAATCCATAAAATTTGATGTGTGTACACTTTGCTTCTCTAAAAATTGTCAGTGATACATTGATTGATTCTTAGACGGAATCATCTAAAATAATAATCGGAATGGGATGAAAGATTATTTAAAAGCGTTATATGTATACTTTATTTTGATTCATTGACAGAATTGAGAATCTGAGTTTGCTCTTGTTGCTATTTTTACTTTCTATAATAAGTTTTGAAAGTATGTATATTTTTTGTATATATACTTGAGACAATTGCGAATCGATTTTACAACAATAAATGGGAAATTATGTGCTCCTTTAACAGGGCGCCACTCAGTCTGGGCTCCTTTCTTCCAGTGACGTTCTTCATCCACTTTCTCGATTAATTCTTCAATTAATTGTTACTCTCTATCTCTCTTTTTCTCTCTTATCTATGCGAGTAAAGTGCTTTTAGCGTTTTGAACAGTTATTTTATTATTATGCAGCTAACGAGTAATATACTATGGAGAATATCGATTTTTTTTAAGTTTACTGATATAAAATAAGTTATATCTATTCAAGAGCATTTCTGTCAGAAACACATTTAATATAGTCTTTGTTCAACTGTATTAATTCACCTTGCATCAAAGTCAGTATATCAGGTTATCTATAAAAATATATAGTTCATGAATTCATAGCAAGAGTCGTGAAAGCTTGAAACTCTATTTTCATGGAAAAATTTTCATACTTAATTTCTATAAGCAATCCCGAAAGTAACTTACTTGAAATAAACGCTAGTAAAGATGCGTCATAGATATAAAAAAACTGATCCGCATGCTTTTAATTGTCGAATGATAACTGATCGAGCCTGTTGAAAGAATTTTTATCATGAAATTTCCCCAGAAACCAAGCAAGGGTAGATCTATTAGATAAGAGCAAGGACCTTGACGAAGATTCGTAATGGTGTATTCAAATTGGCAGCTTGGCACTTTGTTTCGGTCCAATTTTTGAAAATCGTGCGAGATAGCGTAAGGATTACGTAAAGTTTCACCACGCTTTTCTTGTTTCGCGCAAAAATAGCTTAGCAATTGTATTCAGAGTCCCGACACTTATCACAGATCTAATCCTACTTTCCCTTTTTTTTTCTTTTCTTTATATTCTTCATACCCAAGACGTCTCCTTTTCAAATTTGCCAAGTCTTGCCTATACTTTTTAATGAGTATCCACAGTAATTTGCGTAGGCAGAGCACATTAATTACTTTTTCGTAGTTGTCCAACTCGGGATATACATGTTACACGAGCGTGTATCTTAAAATATTATTATAGTAAAGATAAATATAAATAATATTTCCTACCCAAATTGTTCCACCCGTTTGGACATTTGTTACTTTGAAATGAAGAAAAATAATTTTACTTCATTTGCCATTTCAAATTTTACCGTAACGGCAATCTTGCCTGGACAAAAAAAATCTTATGGGGACCAACCCATCCCTTAGGCGTAGGTGTATAAGGTACATAATTATTTTGTCACATTACTGAACATGCTAAAGAATCTTGTGCTATGTAAAACAATAGAATTTTTAATTACTCTCACATAAAACTATATGCTGTAACTTAATAGCTATCAGAAACCTATTCTTGTGCGTAGTATTATTCTGATTTGGAAATGGCATTGTTACTAACCAATAAAAGCTCTCATTACCCAATCTCTTTCCTAGGTTTACGATTGGCCATCTATCTGCTTTCGGATGATTATCTCGGCGCCACTACTTCCAGTCAGTCTAGCAGCTGCAACTGGACATTAATATCATATACAAATTTATTAAAAACTAAAATAAAAGTTCTTAGTCCGACGACCGATGTCAGTGGACGTGATTAATTTAAGCACTTAAAGAATTTAATTTATAAAAATTTTCAAATAATCCGAAAAACTGTCTAAATCAGTTTTTGTGGGCCCCTATAATGACGTCATCATTGCGGGGGCTGATGACGCAAGGAGAACGACGTATTGGTCAGGGGGGGTTCTCACAGGATCTTCGCAAGGGGTTGAGTGCGCGAAGGAAGAAGAAGAAGAAGACAGAAGAAGGGGAACCCCCCGGTTACTGTATAAATGCGAGCCGCGCAAGCTCCACCAATCACTTACCCTCTGACCTCCAAACTCAAAGCTCTGGTAGCAGTGGATACTGAATCCTCCCCCCCTGTCCCAATCCAGCTGTACCTCGTATCGCTGTGCTGTATTAAAATCAAAATCGCGCACATCCCAAACGCTACCACGAGCAAGAGTGCTGCATTCGCTTGTTCACCAGCGTAAGAGGAGGAGCTGGTGGGAGAAAAGAAAAAGAAAAGAAAAAGAAAAGAAAAATTAGAGTGAAGAGACTAAAACGCTAAAGAAAAGTCCAACGAAGAAGAGAGAAGTAGAAGAACGGAAGTGGAGCCGGAAGTTTACGTCCAAGAAAGAAAAAGAATCTAGCCGGTAAGCCAACCAGATCGTCTTAAAAAGATTATGAAAAACACATTGAATCTGTGTTGAATAACATATAAGAATTTTTCCAAAATTGAACATTATCTTAATACATAATTTCCATTGCTCTTTATCACTATGTAGTTTGAACTTTTATAAATATTCCACATCACTCGTATGGTTAATGTAATGTTGTTATCTGTTGCCAATTTTGTTTTCTAATTTTAAAAAGAAAATTGCGTAGACTGTAACTCGAGTATCGACTGCTTCTTAAATGACAGGTGCAAATGTATTCTGGCACAGTGGGATGCAAAGGCGTCTCATAAAATTCGCTAGGTCTGACATTCCTATGAAAGATAAGGATTGGGTGAACGTTGCCACTTATCCAGTAGAATACGCCACACTACAAATGTAATAACTATGTCACGGTATAGGGATGCGAGAAATATGTATCATTGGAATGCGAGTATATGAGATGATGGTACTGCAAGTGCAACTGCAACTGCAGTGACCTTCTTGTTAGTGGAGCTTCGAAATTGCCATAGGAGCTTCGATCTGGCGCCACAATATTATTTCATGGGAACAATTCCTCTTCCTCGTTGATTCAGCCAAATTACAAATGCTTGGATTTTCATGCACGCTGATTGTATTATAAAGTAGGAAAGTATTACTCTGGATTCCATACTGAAATCAAGATATCAAATCAGTAGTGGATGGAACAATCGATTGTAGGATTTTTTATTGAATTGAAATACGCAGTTTGATATCATGTGTGATGCTATTTGATTAAATAGTCACCGGAGCTGCTGCTGGACATATTTGGCAAAATTGTACATGCGTAGGATGTCTGATGTAGATTCAATGGGGTGTTTGATTAAAGTGAATCGGTTATATTGCGCTTTATTAAAATTAACAATAGTTGTTAATTACAAGTAATGTTTATATGTCAAAAATATGAAAGCCATTCGCTGTTGTGGTTTATGGTAAAGTTTTTGATTTTGTTTAAAATATGGAATTCTACAGGCTTTTTTTTAGAATAGGAATCAAGAGTCAGAGAAAATGTAAAGGTAGTTTCATTCTGTTTCTTTGAATGGGGCTTTTCAATTAGCCTTAAATTTTAGCTATAGAATTTTCAGTTTGGGTGGTGACAGTGAGGATGGACGTTGGGGTGGTACAGTATTTTCAGGAAATACTGTGAATTCGAGAATACGCTACTCTTTCGACGCAGACAGGGAGACGCCGCGACGTCCCACATCCCAGAAATCACATTGGCCCCTTTGACCTCTTGGCCCGATTGCAAACCCTTGCACTTGGCTCCACTCTCACTCACAATCAGCATCCCTCTTCTATATGTCTCTCAGAAAATCCCATGACTCTCATCCCTTATGGCTGTCCCTGCAATCTACTGGCAAGCTGTGTTGCACCGGATCTGTTGTATGCAAGCAATTTTCTCTTTAGGATGAATTGTACAAAGTTTTCTATTGATTAAGTAGAGTAGAAAAGGAAATAGAAGGTAAAAATGGATTTGAAGATTCAGATAACGTATAGAAATAAAAAAAAATATTATTTTAAAGCGTCCATATAAAATTTATAGACGTTTTCAGTTACTTTAAGTAAAACTGGAAATTTATGGATGACGTCGATAAGAGATAGCCTTTTGGGTTATAGCAAAATTTCATTTGTTTAGAAATAGAAAATTTCACGTAACTTATTTATTTTTCTAATTTATAAAGAAATTTCATTCTTTGAAGAAGCTATGGTAAATTATGGAATTTCGTTGAGGATTACATTACTTTATATACGTGCGTATATAGTATATTACAGATACATATATATACACTTCAATAGATACGGAAATTAATTTGACCGAATCGTTGTCATTCGAATGCGATAATTTTTATTTATCGGGTTAATTGGATGATTAGAAAATATTTGACAAATTGATTGGTTATTTTAATCGTGATTTACGTAATCTATGTAATTATATTAACGCCGTTAATAAATTGACACGTATTTGAGTTTAAATTAACCGCGCTATTTACTCCGACGACAGGTACGAATCTCATGCGAATTTGAAATCGACAGAATTCCGAAAGATTCGCCACGTGCTGCTGTTTGAAACTGTATATAAAATTCTTTAATCGGTCACTGTTTACCACTTTAATTCTCATACAATTTTCAGCAATACTCAAATCACTGAGCCCATTGTCCTGATCACAGTTGTTACAAAACTTTTAAATTAGATCTCCGATAAATATTCTTATAATTTGTTAAATACTTCTAATTGTCGATAACGATATTATAACTTGATAAAGTCTATAATTCAAAACGTAATTAAAGAACGATCAAGTAATTAGTGGGAGCTTTGTATAAAGTGTCAACGAACATTTCAAGGGTTCCTCAACTCACCAGAAAGAAGCCCTTTTCGTCTCACCATGTTTGCACAGCAGATGCTTCGAACTTACCAAATTGTTGGATACTTTTTTCTTATATCCTTCATTGTGTATTTTAATTTTTTTTCCCTCGCTGAAGAATCATCTTAAAGAAAAATTTTATTCAACGTTTCTCTGATTCCATTCACATACAAAAAGATTGCTATGTAATTTCTGCGTCATAAAAGTCAAATATAGTAATTCAATAAATTCCCTATATAAAATTAGTGATTTTTCTTTTTATCATTTATTTCAGCACGAGTATATTTTACTTTTTTCTATTATGTACGTTAAGCAGGTCAATGTATATATTATAGTTAATTTCTATACGCAAATATCTCGACAAGTTTTCTGGGACAAATCCGAACATAACCTGTTGTAAAACGATAAGAACTTCCCATGGCATTTCGCGCGTTGAATGCTCGAGTAAACTTTTTAGCACACACTGTAACTTCTACGAACACGTAAGTTACTGCAGACCAGATCTGCATTTCCCACAAACATTAATTGACGTCATAAGTTTTCATAACGTATTCACGTATATCGACGCGATGATCCGAGATGCATCCGATGATCGTCGGTGTATTAACCTACGGAGAAGCACACCGTGCATATAAAACAGATATGGTTAACCAACCAGCAATATGTCAGAGTACAAAATTTTAAGTGAAGTTTCAATCTTAAGGGGTCTGTCAGACCAAACTAGAAGCAAGAAATCTCAAAGGTTCAGGTGTGGCCAGATAAATGAGTGCCTAAAGAAATTACGACGTGGCGCTTAGAATGCAAATTTGAAATGTTGAAAAATTATTCAATAACCTCAATGTCCAGGTCTCAGGTCAGTTTCATCAACTTTCTTATTATCCCGAAGAAAAGTTTTAACTGCTCGATCCAGTAGACGAACTTGTGATTTATATTCCAAGATACAAATTTCTTGAGAAAATTATATGGTGTCTTAATACTTAAAAATTTCAGCACCCCGTATATCAAAGCACGTATTCACATTGCGTTTATAAAGCCGTTACGATTCTTGTCAACGGCGTAATTTATTCGATCGTTTTTTCACGATTGGTTATCGTAACAATTGTTAGCTAATAGCGACTACGCATATAAGGTATATGCAAATTACTGCATGCACTATATCGAATAATGTCTATTTAATATATATAATCAATCTTCCTTATGGAGAAGTATTGTTATACACGCGAAATCACTGTTGGAAACTACAAAAAAAAAAAACAATTTGAAAAGTAACAGCTTTTCGAACTTTTTAACGGGCTAGTAGTATCTATCCGTGAGTGATTTTTCAATCGAAACTCACAATTAGTCTAACCTAATCTAATCTGACTTACATCATTGTAGTTTCGTCGCAGCTGTGCAAACTGCAACTTACCACGCATAAAAGGATGATTAAATTTTACGAGGTGTGTCTTACGTGCTGCATGTCCAGAGTTACGTCAAAGTATTATAAATCTCGATAACTAACTACAAATATTAAGAGTACTGCTAAATAGTTAATAATTTGACGATATCAATATTATTACTAACTATTGATCGTTCCTCGTGGCTGAATAAATAACTGTATAATATATAATGAACGTAAAAATGAAAATAGGTTAAATATTTTTCGGCTCGTGTACTTTTTATTTGAAAGATACCCGCGCGCTTTCAAAGGCAGCTTGTCATTTTCCACGATGCTTTGTCGTGCACGGCCGTTGCGAAAAACTTATGCCTTTTCCTGCTTCATGTCTAAACAATATAACGGAACACTTGCTTAGAGCTCGTTTACTTCTTTTTGTAAAACTTTCATATTTATAGCGACCTTCCTTTAAACCATAAAGTACCGACAATATAGATAACCTATGAAATGAAAAGCTGGCTTACATTCCAGCTATTCTAGGATTTAGAAGTGTAAGGAAGATTGGAACTAAAGAAAATTCATGTAATGCGTAATTTATCCAAAAAACAAGCTTATATTACCAAGGAGCAGAATCAATTAAGTGGATGAATACGGTGAGAGAAAATAAATTGAATTCTGGAGTATGCACATCTGAGAATTTTAGATAATGTTGACTAAAATAGAAGTGTAAGGAAGATTGGAACTAAAGAAAATTCATGTAATGCGTAATTTATCCAAAAAACAAGCTTATATTACCAAGGAGCAGAATCAATTAAGTGGATGAATACGGTGAGAGAAAATAAATTGAATTCTGGAGTATGCACATCTGAGAATTTTAGATAATATATATATATATATATATATATATATATATATATATATTAGAGAAATATTATACAGAGAGAGGGAGAGAGAGGAGAGTAATCTGCCAAAGTCATTTCAATTTAGGCAAAAGATACTCGTTATTAAAGGTGCCCGGGCAAATTAATTTCGTAATTAGCCAATTCGAAGATGTCTTAATTGGTAGCTTAAGTGGTTAATGGAAAGAGATACGAGTTCTCATAGAGTATTTAAGATTTTCGTTGCGACCTTCTTGAAATCTTCTTTGAAGGTTGTCGATTATAAAGTCGGATAATCAGCTTGATTCACTTCCGTAAGACGCCGCGCATCCAATCCTGGAGATATTTCGTAACGTGTAACGCGACACGATACGGTTTAATTTTATTTCTTAATCTTACTCCTCTGCTCATATTTTATCTTCCTCAAAGATTTTCTGTCATTTATAACTTTGACTGAAGCAATTCAAACCATGCAAAATATTCGACTCTAAATGCACGATGACGTAACGATGAGATATTATATCTATTGTAAGTACCAACCTCATTCTCCATTGTTAACATAACACTTTTGTCAATTATAAATGAATATTGGACAGTCAATGATGAATGGAGAGTTATTTTTTTTATGCTTTGTATAAAACATAATTTGTTATACATATACAATAAACTGTTCTTCAATTATTTGAGATGTCTTCAAGATGCCTGCCTTAAAACATGGCCAACAATGATAATTTATAATAATTTTTATTGGAATTAATTTTTATTTAATTTTATATTACCTGATGGCTACGTTTAATGAATAAGTAACGTCATCTTTGTCTGCTTCCTTTTTCACTTATCGCTTTATTCCTCATAGAGCCGTGTGACACTTCCACTCTGTAGGATGAGATCTTCTAAGATAATCCGAGCTCGAAGATGGATTTAAATTTACTCGTGTGTGAAGAAGGTGCATTGCACTAAAGTTTCCTGGCTTATCGTTTATAATATTGACAAGCATTCATTAACGTGATGAAATTGAAACAGCTGCCAAATGGTAATGAAGTTATTATTAAACATATTAAAAGATATTTTATCTACTTGACTTATTTTTATTAGTTCTCTTCGGCTTTTTTTTCACGTTTTTTTTCCTGCAATATTTTCTTCAATGGGCTTTTCACTCCAGCCATTTTGTTATACAGCTTTTGTTTTGCACAGCATTTTTTGTACACCCAAGATTAGGATTACATGTGTTGAGAAAAAATTTTACAAGCACAGAAATCCAATCCGAGCTAAGAATGATATACAGAAGACGCCACGAGGTCTCAGACTATCAATAAAAGAAGCTGAGTAAATATCTGTGTTACGTAACGAGCCTTTCCATTCAATTACGTTTTTTTTTCCACTTGCAAGGGTGCGAAACTGCCTGTATAGAAAATTATAGTAATTCGAAGTTTCATTCACCGTAGATTCTTTTCACTTACATTTTTATTCATTGTATTTTTATTTTTTATTTTCATAGAAACAGTCGAACCTCGTGCTCTAGAAGTAGATGAAGCCGACGGAAGGAAGGGATGTGAATTGGTCTTAGCTGTCTTTTGTACAAGGCGTGTTTTCATTTGACTATCATGTGGAATTTGCGACAGCGTTTAATTTCTTCGTTTCACTGGAAAACGGTGAAGAATATGATTTCTCACATAATAGAGGAGTCACTTGACTCGTCGTTATGTCGTCGAGAATAGAAGTTGTCCTTTACGAATTAATGGTGGGTTTCAGTTTATTTTGTTATTTTTGTAAAAGAGTCACGTTCATCGGGAGCAGCCAATCAATGTCCTGTAAATTAAAGGCAAACTCGATCGCCCGTGAAAAAGGTTGCGAGAGGTAAACCGACAAAACTACCAAGACTTGAAATCAATTGAATAACATGAGTTGTGTAATTAAAATAAAATTCCAACCGATAAAATGTCTTACTGAATAACTAAGACTTATATTGGACTTTTTTTTTATTCTATCAGATAACATGCTTCTTCAACGGTGCATCATCATTCTCAGTATCTTCGCCTGTTACACTTATGCTCGTGGAAAGGTGATCGACTGCGAGTAAGTTTTATAATTAAATAAATGTTATTAATATAAAACTATTTATTTTTAGTGATATGTGTTTTCTTTTCTGATACATATTTTTTTTTCAGAAAATATCCTTACCATAGTCAGTGCAGAGGTTCCCAAACGAGGAAACGTTATATGAGCATGGGTGAGGATGTCGTTGGAGAGCCTGGCTGCTCGTCGAAATTGAAGTTTTTGAATAAGGAACAAGGATCAGTTCCTGAACACGTTGACTTCAATGGAATTTCAAAATCAAAATTATGGGCCGCCCTTCTTGATAGTGTAAGTATCAAATTTTAGAAATAACAAAATATGATATTAGTTAATAACAATGTAATCCAATAGACGTTAATATAATTTATTTTTAAAAATTTTTTCTAGGGATTAAATGCTGATGCTCTCTACGAAGCGTACGTTTCTTCTTCTGAAAAGCACAAGAAAAGGAACAAGAACAATGGACTTAACGAACGAAGAATACCCTTACAAGAATTCTCATCTGAACTGGACATTCTCGATGGCGATTATTAATTCGACAACTGAATTTTCACCAGCGGCTCGACAAACGAATTCTCCTGGATAAACAAATCTTTGCGGAGTTCAATCAGAAACAAGTTTTTCCGTTATGGCAACGCGTTTTAAGCTTTAGTGTATTTTCATATATATTCCTGTAAAATTTAATTTATCTTTTAAAGTATTACGTACATTCATCTTAATACCTGGTCCAGGTTACCAATGCGTATATCAAATCTATCTTCTACACCGATCCGGTGACATGGTTTTTAAGATATTTTTTATTCTTTACCAAGAAAAGTAAAAAAATACATAAAAAAATTACGGAGGAATTGCTTTGCGAGCCGCATCACATATTGACGTGTGTAAGTCGGCCAGGTGGGCATTTAATTCTTAAAAGTATCTCGATCTTCTTAATTCTTGTATATATGTACAACTTGTTCAAAATTCTCTGCATATTATATTAAAATATATATAGTTGGTAATTTGCTCAAGAAAAGAGCTTTTATAACATTTTGTTTTTAATCTTTCGTATCGCACAAAACGCAGTAACATCTCTACGTTAGTTTATCAGTTTCTAGTTATATTGTTCAATTTAAGTTGACTTGCTTTATATTTTCTTTTTCTTTCTCTCCTATTGAAACTCTTCAGTGAGTTATCAACAAGTTGTGGAATGTTTACTCTCATTCTGGAATGTCCGTGGCTGGAAAATCTATCGATTCCGTGTTGAGAAGGACATGAACAATATAAAATATGGATTAATGATAAATAAGATGCAAGAAGAAAGGGAAAATATAGAAAACACGGAAACCGATTGATATTGTCTTCCTCTTGAGAATCTTTGCACAACGTAATTAATTGCCCAAAAATAAATAATTGCGTGCCGATTACGCTTTGTCTATCGTGAATTGTCTCTGTATAATTTGTATATGTGCTCATTCCTAAACATTAAACATGTGAAACGTATTTTGTTCCATTTGATCATGTAGTAAATTTCATTCCTCGTTTTAGCCTAGATGAATATTAATCCAAAATATTATATACTGTATACTGCGAGAAATATTGATAAATGTGATAAAGAGAATTTAGTTCTCAATATTTAAAGTTCCTATCCATTCTTCTAATTTTTTTGAATTTGTATTTAATTGGCTTATTTTATCACTACCTTGTCGGTATTGGGTAATGGATTAAAATATCAAGGTTGTTTCGTGATCCGGAAATTCTCTTCTTCTGAAGAACGGATCCATTTAACACGTGATTCCGGTCTATGTCGAAGAGACCTAAAGATGTCGTTGGTATAGCTGCACCTAGAAACACGTGGAGGTTATGGTAGTACACTGTAACCTATACAAATTACTTTTATAGTGCGGTGTAGTGAACTAGTTGCTGAGGAACGTATTTAATAAACTGTGAATATTGAATAATGTATTGTTAAATACGATTGAACAGACAAAGAAATGGGTGTATTTACCAAGAGACTTTATAAATTACTTAGAACGACAAAATTGTACAATGTTCGTGGTGTTGCTACTACTAAAATTTCGTTGCCGGTTCGTGTACTATATAAAAATACGAATGTTGAACCTTTATTCCATCAGAAATGTATAACAAGTTCTTGGCAAATAAGAACGATCATTGAACAAGCTCAGGTTGCTGAAGATAAAGAGGAAAATTCATTCTTTACTGAGAACAGTTTTGCGCATAGAGTTTTGAAGAGTACTCATAAATATAATATTGCAAAATCACCAAAGCTTTTGCCAATTATTTCTGAAGATGAGGCTGCTAAGTTAATTCAAGAAAACTGGAATTTTATGTCATCTGAAAAGTTGGTGAATAATTTTAAAAATCTTGTATGTTATATTCATAATTATTCTGAAAATATATTTGACCCTAAGTATGACAATGTTGTCAATGGATTGTCCAAGAATATTCACCGAATTACTGATACTGAACTACAAGAAGTCTTGCGGTATTTGCAATTGGTACAAAATTTAAAAAAAAGACATGAAGGGACATACAAAAATTTGTTCAAAACTTTGGATAAGGAATGTATACAACGATATATGCATTGGACTCCTGATGATCTTCTATTGATGGCTGATCTCTGGTGTCAATTGGGCCAGTCAAGGAATACGCACTTCTTATCACTTGCCCTAAGACGACTAGGGAATAAACCAAATAGATTGTCTTCAATTCATTTGGTTCACTTTCTGTTTTTCTTAAATATTGTTCGAAAACCTCCTATTAATATGTATGAAATTGAGTACCGTTTGGAGTCCTGCATAAATATTTTAAGCCTAGATGAACTCGGTGTTGCAGCAATGGGCTTTTTTAAAACCCAAACGCCAATCAGAAATTCAAGCATAATAAAAATCTATTTAGAAAAAGTAATTGGTAACGTTAAAGATATTCACGAAATAACTTTAGCATCAATAATGAAATTTTTACGGTAAGTTCAAAAGTTAATTTTAATTGTTTTCCTTTAACAAAGCATTGAATCTTAAGATCTCTCTGAATATAATTTCTGTAAAAATTTAAGACTGCCCTACACTGTTACAGATATAACATGGAGTATAACCACATATCATTGTTTCGAATTTGTTTGGAAAAGTTGATACCTGAAGTACAACGTCTCTCTTTATTAAGTTTATTACATGTTTCACATGCCTCAGCAAGTCTACAAGTATATGTAGCAGAATTAATGGATATAATTATAGCAAGGTATTATACTATTTAATAAAGTGCATCCCCATACGGTACCTAATTTTTCAATTTTTTTTTTATACAGATTTGAACAAAATATAGATGTTATCCGGATGAAAGATATCGAACGAATACTGTATGTTATGACTATCTTCAATTATGACATCTCACATCCTTTTTATAAAAAATGTATCAAAGAACTGAATCGTCCTGAACGAGAAGAAGAAATCAACAAGTACGTACGTCCCTTGTTACTTCTATATCTATAATAGCAATTATCAATAAGTTCATTTATAATTTGACTTTTATAGCTTCGGAAAAGCATTTATATGTGCTCTACATTATATGAGCATGGCAAACCTCTACCCAAAGAATTTGATTGAGAAAGCCTTAGCGAAAGATTTCATTTTGCAAGCATATGGTAAAGATGTTCATAAAATAAATAGAGAAGCTTTATTCTTGGACCGTAGTGTCGAAGTAGAGCTTCCAGATTACACAGGACCAAGACTCGAAGCAGGAACGTGGAAGTCAGTAGCACAGGTAAACAGTACATAATTATTAATTTACAATAAGACTAGCTAATTACTTTATTTGTCACGATAGAAAAATCGCTGGACTTTAAAAATGAAGCAAAACCAAATGACTAATAATGCGGACACCTTATTGCTCGACGTATTGAAGACGTGCAAAGTATAATTCTGTTTCTTTCAATATCACAGACATATCAAATTAATTAGTCTTGAATAATACGATCATTTATGTAACAGGAAATTTTTGGTTTTGACTCAGCGGTTGTTGTAGATCAGACATTACCGCATTATACAAAACCTGATATTTATATTTGCCTGGATGGAAACAAAAAACCTATTCCAGTAGAACCGTTGTTAACCGAATTACCATTTGGTAGCATTAAAAGGGCGCCAGAAATCAATTTGAGTAATTCTCAATGGATAGCCATTATAGTGGGTGGTCCTAATTGTTACATTAGGAATACCACGCAATACTGTGGACTAATAGCTAGCAAGTTACGGCAGTTACGGCAAATTGGTTATACACCCATTATGGTATGTTGAACGATATCAGAAAATTAATTATACATTTCATCTATTCGCACTGGTATTGGCTGTAATCCCTGTATATTTTACAGATTCCATATTTCCGATGGTTTGACTTGCCCAATGAGGAAGCGAAGAAAGATTTCATTCAAAATTTCGTTCTTACATGATGAATTTTCACCTTATTTTTTTATTTTAGCCTGCGCAAATAGTATGAATTTCACTACTATATGTAAACTGATATCCACATAAATCCATTAGTTTAAATTACGTTGAAAGTTTCTTTAATGTACTGCATAGATTTCCATTACTACACTATATTGAATGGTATTGTTCTAGAAACAATAAAAGTTTGTTTTTTCATTATATTTCTGGAAATACAAACATTGTGTAAAAAAATACCTTTAAAGTTTCAATTATTGTCTTACTTGTCCTACCTCTTGTTTTTTCAACAGTGAAATGAAACTTTAAATATATCATATGATGCTGAAAGAACTGAATAAAGATAAATTACATCAATTGTTAAATAAATCGTTCATAACTTTTTTTGTGTATTCGTATGTTACGAATAATGTGGCAGTAGCGGGTATTGTCCGTATTAGGGTTGGTTTTAATCCATTGTAAAGTGCTCCAACACCTTCAGTCCTAATTATGTCTTTCATTATAACAAGAGCAGGTGCTCTTAAATTTTGCACCTAAGAAAATAGAGTTACATCATTAAATTGTCTAACGTTTGGTTGTGTTTTAATATCTGTTATAAGATGGTGAATAGAATTTACCTGAATTCTACTTTTAACCACATCAGCTGGGAATATCACCAGCCATAACACTGTACCACCTACAGCTCCAGCTACCATTGTTTTTTGCCAACCAATGTCCTCTTTACTCTGACCTGGCTTTGTGAGCAACTGCCTTGTACCTTCATAGCCACCAAAAAAGAAAAAATACCCAGGCATTTCTCTGGCAATTGTTGATGTCAGACCTCTAAATAAACCAGTGAATCCATCTCTACGCATGATCTGCCGTGTCAGTTCCCATGGACCAATAAAATTCTAAAATTTTTTACTTGTGTATTAAAGAATGCTTGATTCTAATTTGTTTTTGTTTTGTGAAAAGATTAAATAATATTTGACACCTACTATAGATCCACCAGATATTGTCCTTTGAACTTGAACTTCTCTCATTGCCTGTAACTGACACTTTATCAATTCAGTTGGACATAATGTTAGAGATGAGAAAAAAGCAGCGAAGAAACCAGCTGTAGCATTCCCCAGTGAGCTCAAGTCCTCCACACTTCTTACTCCTAACAACAAAAGAAATTATTTACTTGGACTTGTGCTCAAATAATGTTCTGAAAAAAATTGTTGATACCTGTTAAGTGAGCAACAGCCTTTTGGCATCCGCCATAAGCAGCAAAAAGAACCGAATTCTCAGCAACATTAGCTACAAGTGCAGGAACAGTTCCTGCGTATAATCCTTTAGCTATACCATCAGACTTTAATGTTGTTGTGAAACAATTTACCATTCCCTTGTACATAGAAGGGAAGGTTTGCATTTTCACCTTAACAGTATCTAATGGTTGTCCCACATATACTAATGCTGTCCCACCTATAAATAAAAATAATTTCTTCAGATTAATTACTTATCAAACAAAGTACTACTACTTGATAAATGCATGAATCTCTTTAACTAGAAAATTCATGTATTATAAAATATTTACACAATGGCCTATGTCTCTTATATAAAAAACTAAGTTCTAGTACTTGGAAGAATAATTCAAATATATATCTACGCAAGAATCACATGGGTTTACTTATATAATTTACATTGCATCATGCAATATATCAACTTAAGATAATTAGCAGTTTCTTTTTAACATCATTGCTACATTCAAAAAATCTTGGTAAAACTACAAAATACTACTCCTTCTTGAAAGACATGTAAAGAAATTAAACAATCTACAGCTAACTTCAAGAAGTCATATTTTGCAGTTTAGCTAAAATCTTTTTCTTTCATAATATCCTTACATGTTTTACATTAAATATGTGTTATTTATAGTGAACTTTGAACAATTATTCAAGTATACAACGAAGAATAAGTTTATAAGATTATCCAGTGGAGCATAACAGCAAGTATAGTTTACATTCGTACAAAAGTCCAGCAACCTTGTATGCAATGATATCTTTATATTATATGTTGCAACATTCAATCACATATATAAATAGTCCAACTGTGAGTAATATCAATAATTTAAAAAATGTTCAATTACCAAGGGATCCAGCTACGAAGTCGATGATTCCCGCTTTTAAGTTATTCAATTGCTGAACATCTCCGTCAAAAGTTTCCAGTGTCATTGTTGTAAATGAGTTTTTTTAAGGCTTTAATAATAATGTAAATACGGCACTGCCCCGACACGTGTTTTCTGACACCTACAGCACCCCTCCGCCCGTGTAAAGCCTCTGCGCATGTGCACGATTTATACCTTTGAAATATAACCTAACCTACGTACTAAAGACAATAATGGAGATTTTATAAATTTTGAGTGAAGAAGGTTTGTCCGTTGTTTAAAGCTTCTCATAATCGACTACACTGTCGTGATAGGTTTGTTATCGGATATTGGCAAGCTCTGCCTTTTAAGAAGCACAATTTCGATAAGAAATAGTGCGAGGCTTTACTCGAGTGCAGAGTAATTATTGGTTTTACAATAGACCAAGATAAAATTTTTGTTTATCTTCAATGTTCTAATAATTTTATTTTATCTGTCGCTGATTCAAATCGGAGTTAGTACGGTAAATAAAAATAAATATAGTTTATTCTTAGATTATACGCACTTCCGCTATGTGTCATATATTCACATAATTTTGCTAAATAATCGCCTTTAAGGCATTAACAAATTTTTGCATGGTATTTCGTACAGAGAAAATTTTAACTACTTATCTTATTAGCTTTTAAATTTATTGAAAGTACTTGGCAGTTGACATAAAGACTGATAAGATAAGGTATAATAAAGTTTATTAAATAAGAGGTAGAAAAACCATAACTATTTTTAGTCCTGTTAATGATCTATATCATATGTATAGTATGTCTACAATGCGTATAAGTCGATGATGAATTAAATAATGAAATTCTATTATGGAGTAACTATAACCTCAGATAAACCATTGTGCAGAATGTAATAATGATAAAATCTAATTAATTTGAAAATATGATGCCGAGTTGACGACGATGAAGCTTTGTAGAAGAATCTCACGAATTTCTTTTAGCATTCGTGAATTTACAGTTGGTGTAACAAATATATTTGGTAGGAATTGAATATGATAAGGAGCTCATAGAACCAACTGGAATAAACTATTTTACTCCATTTTGCCGCTTCATATCGTTGCTAAGTAACTCAATGAGGAATGAACGCCAAAGGGTCGCCATAGAAACGCAGTTCTGACGTCTAGTAATAAAAAATTACTTGACAAGGACCACGTAACTATCCGAAATGTAAAACGTGATTAATACAGTCAGGTAAACGAATACTCTCGATGGTATATTCGTGATTTCTAGACCGTGAAGATTAAATTTTCCCTTTGTTTTTGCTAGTGTCATTGAAAAGTCTCTATTAAAGTTCAACCTGATGGTAGATCTGGAAATATCACTAGATAAGCGTGTTCAAGGCACGCATGACGTACGCGATATTGTATAGTTCCAAAACAAGAATAATCTGCGTGTTCTTTAGAAATCTTTAGCCTCGGATTTGGAGTTTTGAGAATTGAAAAATTCCGGATAATCTCGGAAGTGCAAGGAGCTTTATAGACGGTTATGAAAGAGTAGTCGTACGATGGAACTGTGATCTTTTGGGGTATGCGTGCCGCGGTCAACCTGCCATGATAGGTCAGAACGCGTCTTCTCCTCACGGCGAAAAAGTCTGAGATTATTGCCGAAATGCGAGAATTCTGCTATAGGGAGCGGTTCTTTACGGTAATTATATCCTCCTTTGGATACTGTGCTTTATCGTTGGATGTTCTTCAGACGAAAACGGGCCGACGTGGCTTGCAAATTTAGGAACGAATGTGTTTCGGGGATCCCTCGGCTCCCTCTGCGGCCATTAGTGAACAGGGCATGGTCGCCAGGCCCCTTGTCAAATTGTCAAAATATTACAAGCCCTTTTTCCTGTCCGATGGAAAATTTGTGCGGTTCTGGATAGAGCTTTCTCCTTAAGTTTTCCTAGTAACGTTACAAGCGTCGTCATTGTTTTCTTCACTAATTTCAACATTTTTTTTTCTTATTTCAGTCAAGACCTGGGAACTTGACCCTGTGATAGGATTAATTTGTCCTCAGCAAAACACCACTGTTTCCTCACGATACACCTGTTTCCTTCATCATTTTCCCAATAACTGCATTCCTTCTTTGACGTTTGAATTATTTATAATTCCTTGTCACAATGATAGCATTTATAAATCAGTATTATAAAGTGGACTGAACTTTGAATAGTGAACATTTACATATAACATTTTGATATTTTATCTAAATTATGGATAGAAATGGACTGGATGGATCGGCTTTAAAACATTTTATATCAATACTGCTCTTGGTGTTACGATTTGAGAGATGCAGATTATATTTATTATGTTTGTATTCTGCCATTGTCAAGAGAATTAATGCTGTGAGTGGATAGATCTGATGTCTACTTAGCTGTTCTACTTTGCACTTCATTAATGAGATATCTTATTTTCATTGTAATTATGTTAATTTGTAACAAAGAAAAATGTAGATTTTATTATTTATGTTAGTGGAGTATTTTTAATTTAACTTTCATTATACCTTTTGTCTTGTAATCAATCAATTTTCAGTAGTTTGCAAATGAATGTGCTCTCGATTTATTATAACAAATGATCAAAATGCGTGTATGAAAAAGAATTTTTTTTTCATTTCTTCTAGTGCTGTAACATTGATGCTCCCATTTTGCGATAGCATGTGATATTATTATTGGTCACAGCATCGTTATATAGTAGTACATCAACATGCTCCCTTCCTTAATGCAACGAAGAACACTTATTAAACTAATACAAATATTTGACATATTCTTCTTTAATGAATTCGTCTTGTTGATTCAATCAACTGTCATGTTTGCAGTGAGAGCAAGGGTCGCATAATGGTGGTGGATTGCCTATCAATTCAGGGCTCAGCAGCTGCAGCTAGAAAGCAGGAGCGGAGATTGGGTGGCTCTGTAGGTACAAAAATGCAGCCCAATATGGTTGGTGGTGGAGGTGGCATGACCCCCAAAGAACTTTCTGATAATGATGATCTAGCTACTTCTCTTGTACTAGATCCTTATTTGGGTTTTACGACACACAAAATGAACATCAGGTAGGTTACCAATAAGTGTGCCCTTTGAAGAGATGTACATGACTGATTAAATAGTACGAGAAGTATAAATAATGAATATATTTTTTTTCCAATAGATACAGACCACTCAAAGCTAACAAAGATGAGCTCCGTAAAATCATCACAGAGTTCATTCAAACGCAAAACTATGAAAAAGCTTACAAAAAATTAATGGGTGGTGATTGGGGTGCACGCTTACCCCATACAAAATCTAAGCAACAGCAAATAAATCTCGAAAAACATGTAAATACAAACTAAAACATTAGTCAATAACAGTGAAAAAGATTCGATAGTCATTGAATGAATAAATAATAATTAACTTTCAGATTTATCGGTATTTGAGGGTATTCGACAAGGATTCTGGATTTGCAATCGAGCCTTGCTATAGATATTCTCTGGAGGGTCAAAAAGGTGCAAAAATCTGTGCAACACGTAAATGGCTGAAGCATGACAAAATATCCTGTCTCGTTGGCTGTATAGCAGAGCTGTCTGAGAAGGTTCGATTCGAAAAATCATAAAAAAGAAATATTTGTTTACAATGTCAAATTACAGGAAGAAGCTGCTCTACTACATCCTGGGAAGAATGATTTTTCTGTAATGTTCAGTTGTCGGAAGAATTGCGCTCAACTATGGTTGGGACCCGCTGCATATATTAATCATGATTGTCGAGCCAATTGCAAGGTTCGGTTTTATTACAATCAGTCAACTGTAGCATCCGGTTCTGTATAAGCTCAAATGTTTTAAAAGTCTGATTGCCCGTCTTTTTTCAGTTTGTTGCGACTGGCCGAGACACAGCTTGCGTTAAGGTTTTGCGTGACATTGAAGCAGGTGAAGAGATAACTTGTTTTTATGGTGAAGATTTCTTTGGTGATGGTAATTGTTACTGCGAATGTGAAACTTGCGAAAGACGTGGAATGGGAGCTTTTGCTAATCAAAAACCAGGGGAAGAACTTTCCTCGGGTAGGTATAAGGAAAGTCCGTAATCTTGTCAAAGAATCTAATCATTTTTTTACAACATAAATATCAACTTAATATCGTAAGATTAGTTTTTAACGGAATATTTATTTTTAGGATATCGTCTGAGAGAAACAGATAATCGTATAAATCGAACAAAGCACAGACAGCAGCCTCTGAATGGCGCTAAACAGCAGACAGATGGAACTCTCACTGAGAAGAATGCATTTCTCGTTGGCAATGCTGCGGTGGCGCCACAATCTCTTAGCATGAAAGAGTTACGAAGAAAGGGACTAACCAAATACGATGCTGAGTTATTAATAGCTCAGGGTTGTAGATTTTCCGATATTGCTCAGCAACAACCTGCTATAGTAAACAACAGTGAAACTTCACAAACAAGACCCCACGTATCGTCAGTTTCCACAACCAGAAACCTCAGGAATAAACAGCAGCAGCATCCTGCAAAGACTGAAAATAACAACAACAATAGTCTTAAAAATAATCAAAGTCTGAGGGCTTCAAGGTAAACTGGATTTCATTTTATTTTGTGTTTCTCGATTGGTAGACAGAAATTTACATGATTTTCGTATTTTTTTAACAGGCTACAAAAAAGAACAGAAACCAAAAGAAATCGTGCAACTGAGGATGACAGATCTTCACGTTCCAACAGCTCAACTACAAATAATAGAGAAGAAGTTGAAATTGGTCATAGAAAAGAAGATTCTGATAGAGTGGCGACAGGCGAGTCAGAAGGTTTCTCTGGTTCGCCAAAGGAAGAGTGCCAGGATGATTTGGACAAAGATGCCTTCAGTGATAATTGCAGACTCGACATTTCTCATGGGAATGGAACTAATAATTTTACTGACTTGGACCACCGACTTTGTACCAGTTTCGAAAAGGAATGTCCAGAGAAAATATCAAGATGTCAAACAGCAGAGAACCTTATGACAATGGAAACTGAAGAGACTTCCGTGGAGGACCAGTTTCTTCAACAACACACGATTCACGTACAAACCAACAAAAAGGATCCTTTGAAAAACTCCACCTTTGGACGAGCTCACTTATCAAATACAAATGCCTGTGGTACCAATCGCTCGAATCCGGTTTCTCATGTAACCGAGCATCATTCAAAATTTGACTCCCATGTTGCTTTGTTAAAATTGGAATCAGGTTTGCGCGAGTCGATGAATTCCTCTAAGACATCTCTTAGGACTAATTGTGCAAGTAAAAATGATCAAGAGGATAGAGACAATGCTAACATGCCTGTGGAGTTGGCAATGTCGGGCGATTCCGTTGGGGGTTATACGGAATCTCACAAAGTGCTTTCAATCTCCAAGGAAAATAGCTCTACAGCTTATAGAAATGGTCAAAGACGAGTGGATAATGATCATCGGAGTTCTTCGATTAAAGACAAAGATGTCGAGGAATATAGTTTCAATGGACTTGATCTCGATGAAACTGATATTACGCTTCACGCAGTAAATGAAAGGAATGGTCAATTTCATGGGTTAAACATTTCAAAAAATATACCTCAAGAATCTAAACAGTCTTTGCCGAAGGAATTTCATAGAAAATGTGAAAAGTCCACTGATGCAACGGATTTTTCAGATAATGATGAATTCAATAGAATTAATGCAGCAACTGTGGAGTGTTTGCGTGGGAAGAATCATGAATTCGATCTGAGATCCGGCGATGTTAAAAAAGAACGTAGCAATGAGATTCAGAGTGAGAATACCATTCTTCCCAGAAAGGAAGTTCAGGTAATGAGTCTGAAAGACCGTGACGAATCCAGGTCGCATAAATACGACAATCCTGATGCACATTCACCTAACCTCGATTTTGATGAGACTCTTAGCAAGAAAGAAAATCAGGATGAAGATTCACTGGAGCAGAGTGAAAACTCTGACGAAACTGGTAACGTAAAGTCTGATAAGAATCGTCATTTCATCTTGAAAAGATCCTCGCAAAGACGAAATGAAACGTCGGACAAAAGTTTGCGTTCGCGTAGAAACCACAAGCGATTGAGACAACGTTCTTTAAAGTCTAGGTCGGAGAAAGATGACGTAGAAGGTCAAGAAAATATAAAAGATGGTACATCGGTATCGTCTTCATCATCGAGAGGTCGTGGCAAAGCAAAAGCAAATGGCCGACTGACGAGAAGTCAGAGAAGGGATAGAGAGACGACAGTAGCGGCACCCGTGGTGGGAGTAGCAGATGATGATTCTGGAATTCAAGGTGATATTTATGAGTTCAGTGAAAAAGAAAGTAACCTGGAGGATCTGAGTACCACAACGATAAGGCGCAGCAAACACGAGGATAGACAATGTTCTCAAGTGACATCACGCCTGGAAGATAATCGGTATAACGAAGAATCAAGGAAAACACAACCTCCTGTTCTTTTACCTCAAGAGCCATGGCCTCCAAATGAAAAGCGACAGATTCAGTCAGTCGATTCTGACGGAAGCTGTCTATCCAGAGACAACTTCGCTGAAATCAATGCAAGTCGCACCAGGTAAAAACATTTTGGATACTCTCAATGATTATTTCCCACATAGAGTTATTAATTCACAGAATATATGCATATATACATTTCTTACAGGCTTGAAGATAGTGGAAATTCAAAAAAAGCTCCACCATTGCCAGATTGTCAATGGCGAGCGAATCCAACGGATTGTCGAGTTTGTCCAGCTACACCAGAGAGAACTGGTGGCAGATTGAAGCTCACACTGCGAATGAAACGCTCGCCAGTCCTGGACGACGTAATCGAATCGGGTACCAGCCTCAGCGAGGACAGTTATGAACCTGAATACGAAGTTTTGAGAGTCGAAGGTGTAGATGACGCTAGACGACGGAAAAAGCACAAAACCAGAGACAGAGAAAGGCGGCATAAGAAACGTGAATTGAACCTGGATCCTCCGCCGCCGCCGATGAAGAGGTTACGTCTGATATTCGGCAACGAGACACACACCATAGATCTACCGCATTCTTAACGGATAGAATTCGGTAATTATAGCATATTAATGTTGACTATCGCAACTATGAAGTATAATTCGAAGTTTTTAAATCGTAAGGAGTCTGTGTCCAAGAGTTCGAGCATAAAGTTTTAACTCTCCTTTCGTCACATTCATCTTCTCAAGTAGGCTCTTCTCATCCCACGCTATCCCTTTATTTATCTACCCTTATTAGATAACTTAACAATTTTCCCGTTAAATCTTATTCGCTTATTGTTTCATCCTAGAGACAATCGTTCAAACGTCCTTATCATCATTATCAATTGATTATCCCAGGTTGGAATTAATACTTTTTCTTTTCCTTCGGCCTTATCCTCACATGAGAATATGTGCCAAGGAGTTAGAATTTGTGACCTCCTTGGTGCGGGTCATGAACTATTTACAGAGTTGAAATGAGTGTTCAATGGTTCATGCGTGTGTGAGCTAATACGACGAAGTGGGGGGTCAGATCCCAAGAGAGGCAAAAGTTCAATCGTCATTACGAATAATCAATGATCCTCCAAAGAAAACAAATCTTCGCTGTTACCTAAATTCAAATTTTGCCAATCTCAATCGACGGCTGCCCCCCCCCCCCC